>NC_074700.1:21678371-21733371 GCF_029448725.1 Salvelinus fontinalis | reverse complement strand
GGCATTTTAAAGTCATAGATTTAGCCGGTGGTAATTTGTGGAATAGACACCAGCTGGAATGCGCTTTCATTTTCTTTTCTCACCTTCTCACTCCTCTAACACTTCTTCCATTTCCTTCCCTTCTTCCATCCTGCCGTTCTCTCTCCACACTCCCTCCACCCCTTCCTTCCACCCTCTATCTCCACCCTCTATCTCCACCCCTTCCTTCCACCCTCTATCTCCACCTCCTCCTTCCACCCTCTATCTCCACCCCTTCCTTCCACCCTCTATCTCCACCCCTTCCTTCCACCCTCTTACTCCACCTCCTCCTTCCACCCTCTATCTCCACCCCTTCCTTCCACCCTCTATCTCCACCTCCTCCTTCCACCCTCTATCTCCACCCCTTCCTTCCACCCTCTATCTCCACCTCCTCCCTCCACCCTCTATCGCCACCCCTTCCTTCCACCCTCTATCTCCACCTCCTCCCTCCACCCTCTATCTCCACCCTCTATCTCCATCCCCTTCTCCACCCTCTATCTCCACCTTCCTCTCACCCTCTTCACACATGTTTATTCTATTTATCCTCTGTCTTGCTCTCCTTTTCTCTCTCTCTCCCAAGACTGTGCTGGGTTATTGCAATCTCAGATCTTGGTCCCTTGCCCTCTCTCACTTTCCCACTCTCTTTCAATCTCTCTCTCCCCCTCTCTCACACTCTCTCTCCCCCTCGCTCTCTCTCTCTCCCCCTCGCTTTTTCTCTCGCTTTTATCACCCACCCCCAGATAATATGTGTAGGAGGGAGCGAGAGAGAGACAGGGATAGAGAGACAGAGAAAACGAGAGAGAAGGAGAGAGTGCTATAGTTTGGCTGACATCAACCTCACAGGATGTTACTGCCAAGAAGCACAACAACCCCCGGTTCATGCTGCTGTACACAGCTTAACACACAGCCAATATTGAAGATTCCTACCTGTTCAAATACAAAGTGCCTTATGCAAACACGTGCACAAGCACCTATGCACCTAGTCTTTTAGACTTTACTGAGGAGCTGGACGCATGCACGCACACACACACAAACGCGGGAACACGCACTCACAGTAATGTACCTTTGCATAAATTACTAGTATAAACATATGCCTGAGTGAATTAGTCTAATCCTAAATGGACAGGTAAGATGTTGAACATGTCAGGCTACACAAAGGTTGTGTGTGTGTGGTGTGTGGTGTGTGTGTGTGTGGTGTGTGTGTGTGTGCGTGTGGTGTGTGTGTGTGTGTGTGTGTGTGTGTGTGTGTGTGTGTGTGTGTGTGTGTGATGTGTGTGTGTGATGTGTGTGTGTGATGTGTGTGTGTGATGTGTGTGTGTGTGTGTGTGTGTGTGGGTGTGTGTGGTGTGTGTGTGTGGTGTGGTGTGTGTGTGTGTGTGTGTGTGTGTGTGTGTGTGTGTGTGTGTGTGTGTGGTGTGTGTGTGTTGTGTGTGTGTGTGTTGTGTGTGTGTGGTGTGTGTGTGTTGTGTGTGTGTTGTGTGTGTGTGAGGCTCAGTGATTTCCTGCTGCAGTTCTTTGATGAACCCTTCAGCTCGCCTCTCTGCCTCTTTTTGATTCCCCTTCATCTCTATGAGCTCAGTCGGGCTCATCTCAATTAAGAGCTTCATATCGCTGACGGACTTCAAACTGATCTCTCTGTCTGCTCTACACTTGCTGAGCTCCACAGAGTGTTTGATCTCCTTAACGTCCCCCAGTTGCTCATAGATCATCTGCTGCATTTCTGCCTTCGCTTTCTTGAACATCTTCTCTCCCCCCAGAGGTTTGTCTGGCTTCTTACACCCCCCGACCCCCCCCCCCCCCCTCTGGGTACTTCAGTGAGCATGTTTCACTCTGGTCAGGCTGCAGGTATGTCTGTGGATACATCATCAGAACCAGAGCACCAGGGCCATGATCATACCCAGCACAAGTCCAGGTCTCACCAGGGAAGGGGCTGGTACTGGTAGGGGCTGGACCTGAGGTTGGTGTTGGGGCAGGAGCTAAGCCTGGAGCTGGGGCTGGTAGAGGGGCTGGAGCTGGGGCTGGGACAGGGGATGGAGCTGGGGCTGGTAGAGGGGCTGGAGCTGGGGCTGGGACAGGGGGTGGAGCTGGGGATGGTAGAGGGGCTGGAGCTGGGGCTGGGACAGGGGATGGAGCTGGGGCTGGTAGAGGGGCTGGAGCTGGGGCTGGGACAGGGGATGGAGCTGGGGATGGTACAAGGGCTGGAGCTGGGGCTGGGACAGGGGATGGAGCTGGGGCTGGTAGAGGGGCTGGAGCTGGTACAGGGACTGGAGCTGTGGCTGGTAGAGGGGCTGTAGCTGGGGCTGGGACAGGGGCTGGAGCTGGTGCAGGGACTGGAGCTGGGGCTGGTACAGGGGCTGGATCTGGGGCTGGTACAGGGGCTGGATCTGGGGCTGGTACAGGGGCTGTAGCTGGGGCTGGTACAGGGGCTGTAGCTGGAGCTGGTACAGGGGTTGGAGCTGGGGCTGGTACAAGGGCTGGAGCTGGTACAGGGGCTGGAGCTGGTACAGGGGATGGAGCTGGGGCTGGTACAGGGGATGGAGCTGGGGCTGGTACAGGGGCTGGTACAGGGGCTGGAGCTGGTACAGGGGATGGAGCTGGGGCTGGTACAGGGGCTGGATCTGTGTCTGGAACAGGTGCTGCAGCTGGAGCTGGTACAGGTGCAGGAGCTGGGGCTGGTACAGGTGCTGGGGTTGGTACAGGAGCTGGAGCTGTGACTGGTGCAGGAGCTGGGCTCTTTGCTTTAGTGTTATGTTGACACGTAGCTTAGGTCTTCTTTGGAATCGCTCTTGACAGAGTGGACACTTGAACTTGTCACTTTTCTCACAGTGTTTGTTGATTACAGGCCTTGTAGAAGTTGTGTCCACATGAGGTGGTGACTGAGTCAGAGATCAAATTTAGAAGGAGACCTCATACTTCTGTACATACTGGAGACTGTTAAGGGTTTCCATAGCTGGAAACAGAGACAGGCACATATTAGAGACAGGCTTGTGGCTGTTGTTGACTTGATTTCAATGCACTCCTGGTCTGAATGAATAGTCCAAAGTCCGACTGCTTGTATCAACACATCAGAAGATTGGTACAGATCCATGTTCACAACTCTGACAGTAAACATTGATGTGGCAAATAGTAAAAAAAAAAAAAAAAAAAACAGGACATATAACGAAAATATATGTACATTAATTTGTAGTTTGATGTCATTTGTAGATCTAGAATGTGAATCAAAGCACTCTCCTCCCCTTCTCCTTGTCTCTTCCTTCATTCTCCCTCTTTCTTTCTCCACCTATCTCTACCTCTACTCAAGTTTTATTTGTCACATGCACAAGTACAGTGAAATGCTTAACTTGCAAGCCCTACCCAACAGTGCAGTATTCAATATGGAAATAGTCTCTCCTTACTTGAGTGTGTATACATTATGCTCTTCTTAGAGTGAATCTGACAATGTGCATAGGAATGGAATAGTCAGTTGAATTGTGTGGAGTTACTCGAAGAGCTGGTATGAGTAACTAAATATTAACTTCACCACTGTTCTGAAAATGACCCTACCCAAGTCAAAGTACAGCATTATCCTGACAAATGTAAAGTTTAGGGACTGTAAAAAAATATTTAAAAAAACAGTACCAGTCAAAAGTTAGGACACACCTACTCAGGTTTTTCTTTATTTTTACTATTTTCCACATTGCAGAATAATAGTGAAGAAACCAAAACTATGAAATAATACATATGGAATCATGTAGTAACCAAAAAAGTGATAAACAAATCAAAATATATTTTAGATTTTAAATTCTTCAAAGTAGCCACCCTTTGCCTTGATGGCAGCTTTACACACTCATGGCATTCTCTCAACCAGCTTCACCTGGAATGCTTTCCAAAAGTATTGAAGGAGTTCCCACATATGCTGGGCAATTGTTGGCACCATTTCCTTAACTCTGCGGTCCAACTCATCCCAAACCATCTCAATTAGGTTGAGGTCGGGTGATTGTGGAGTCCAGGTTACCTGATGCATCACTCCATCACTCTCCTTCTTTGTCAAATAGCCCTTACACATCCTGGAGGTCTGTTTTGGGTCATTGTCCTCTTGAAAAATAAATAATAGTCCCACTAAGCACAAACCAGATGGGATGAATTATCGTTGCAGAATGCTGTGGTAGCCATGCTAGTAAAGTGTGCCTTGAATTCTAAATAAATCACAGACAGTGTCACCAGCAAAGCACTTCCACACCATCACAACTCCTCCATGCTTCACGTTGGGAATCACACATGCGGAGATTATCCATTCACCTACTCTGCGTCTCACAAAGACATGGCGGCTTGAACTCTGTGAAGCATTTATTTGGGCTGCACTTTCTGAGGCTGTTAACCTCTCTGGGATAAGTGGGACGCTAGCATCCCAACTGGCCAACATTCAGTGAAAATGCAGAGCGCCAAATTCAAATAAATTACTGTAGAATGTAACTTTCATGAAATCACACATGCAATACACCAAATTAAAGCTACACTTGTTTTGAATCCAGCCAACATGTCAGATTTCAAAAAGGCTTTACGGCGAAAGCAAATGATGCTATTATCTGAGGATAGCACCCCAGCAAACAAACACAGACAATCATATTTCAACCCTTCAGGCACGACACAAAACACAGAAATAAATATATAATTCATGCCTTAACGTTGACGAGCTTCTTCTGTTGGCACTCCAATATGTCCCATAAACATCACAAATGGTCCTTGTGTTCGATTAATTCCGTCGATATATATCCAAAATGTCCATTTATTTGGCGCGTTTGATCCAGAAAAACACCGGTTCCAACTCTCGCAACATGACTACAAAAGTTACCTGTAAGCTTTCTCCAAACATTTCAAACAACTTTCCTAATACAACTTTAGGTATTTTTTTACGTAAATAATCGATAAAATTTAAGACTGGATATACTGCATTCAATTCCGGAGGAAAACAATGTGTAGCGAGCTTTCAGGTCACGCGCCTCTAACCAGGATTACACTTCCCTCTAGCCCCATTCTGAACAGTGCTACTTCTTCATTTCTCAATGGAAAAACCTTAACCAATTTCTAAAGACTGTTGACATCCAGTGGAAGCGATAGGAATTGCAAGAAAGTCGCTTAGAAATCTGGATTCCCATTGAAAAGAGAGTGACCTCAAAAAAAGAAAATCGGAATGGTTTGTCCTCGGGGTTTCACCTGCCAAATAAGTTATGTTATACTCACAGACATGATCCAAACAGTTTTAGAAACTTCAGCGTGTTTTCTATCCAAATCCACTAATAATATGCATATCTTAGCTTCTGGGCCTGAGTAGCATGTAGTTTAATTTGGGCACGCTTTTCATCCAAAATTCCGAATGCTGCCCCCTACCCTAGAGAAGTTAACTCTAATTAATTAATCCTCTGCAGCAGATGTAACTCTGGGTCTTTACTTTCCTGTGGCGGTCCTCATGAGAGCCGTTTCATCATAGCACTTGATGGTTTTTCGACTGCACTTGAAGAAACTTTCAAAGTTCTTGAAATTTTCCAGATTGATTGATCGTCATGTCTTAAAGTAATGATGGACATTCGTTTCTCTTTGCTTATTTGAGCTGTTCTTGCCATAATATGGACTTGGTCTTTTACCAAATAGAGCTATATTCTGTATACCACCCCTACCTTGTCACAACACAACTGATTGGCTCAAACACATTAACAAAGATTAACTTTTAACAAGGCACACCTATTAATTGAAATACATTCCGGGTGACTACTTCATGAAGCTGGTTAAGAGAATGCCAAGAGTGCGCAAAGCTGTCCCTTTTTTGGTTACTACATGATTTCACGTGTGTTATTTCATAGTTTTGATTTCTTCCCTATTATTCTACAATGTAGAAAATATTTATAAAAAAAAAAAAAAATGGAATGAGTAGCTGTGACCAAAATGTTGATTGGTACAGTATATACAGTGCATTCGGAAATGAGTCAGACCCCTTCACTTTTCCCTCATTCTGTTACGTTATAGCCTTATTCTAAAATGGATTAAATATAAAATGTTCCTCGTTAATTTACACACAATACCCCATAATGACTAAGCAAAAACAGGTTTTAGGAAATGTTTGCATAAAAACTGAATTTTCTTATTTTGCAATGGTTCCTTAAATACAGACGCTGGGAGACAGGAAGCAAGTACAGGGTGAGGATTTAATAATAAATAGACATGAAACTAAACAACAACAGCGTCTGGACAAGAGAAACAAAACAACATCAATGCAGACACGGGAATGAAACTGAGGAAGTGACAGATATAGGGGAGGCAATAAATTATGTGATGGAGACCAGGTGAGTCTGATAAAGCACTGGTGCGTGTAACGATGGTGACAGGTGTGCGTAATGATGAGCAGCCTCGAGTGCCAGCGAGGCAGAGCGGGAGCAGACGTGACATATTTACAGAAGTATTCAGACACTTGGATATTAGACTCGAAATTGAGCTCAGGTGCATTCTTTTTCCATTGATCATCCTTGATTGGAGTCCACCTGTAGTAAATTAAATTGTTTGGACATGATTTGGAAAGGCACACACCTGTCTATATCAGGTCACACAGTTGACAGTGCATGTCAGAGCATAAACCAAGCCATGAGGTCGAAGGACTTGTCCGTAGTGCTCCGAGACAGGATTGTGCCGAGGCACAGATCTGGGGAAGGGTACCAAAACATTTCTGCAGCATTGAAGGTCCCCAAGAAAACAGTGGCCTCCGTCATTCTTAAATTTAAGAAGTTTGGAACCACCAAGACACCAAGATGTTTTTCAGCGGCAGGGACTGGGGTACTAGTCAGGATCAAGGGAAAGATGAACAGAGCAACGTACAGATAGATCCTTGATGAAAATCTGCTCTAGAGCACTCAGGACCTCAGACTGGGGTGAAGGTTCACCTTCCAACAGGACAACGACCCTAAGCACACAGCCAAGTCAACATAGGAGTGGCTTCGGGACAAGTCTCTGAATGTCCTTGAGTGGCCCAGCCAAAGCCTGAACTTGAACCCAATCTACATCTCTGGAGAGACCTGAAAATAGCTGTGTAGCGACGCTCCCCATCCAACCTGACAGAGCTTGAGAGGATCTGCAAAGAAGAATGGGAGGAACTCCCCAAATACAGGTCTTACAATCTTGTCATATCAAGGAAGACTCAAGGCTGTAATTGCTGCCAAAAGTGCTTTAACCTGTTGGGGATGGGGGCGCTGTTTAGACTATTTATGCTAATGTGGCTAATTTTTTAAACGGCTTCCCACAAAATCCTTGATCGTACAATATGCATATTATTATTATTATTGGATAGAAAACAGTCTATAGTTTCTATAGGAGTTGAAATTTTGTCTCTAAGTGGAACAGAGCCCATTCTACAGCAATTTCCCTGACATGGAGTCAGATTTGAGAAACGTTGGCCACTTTTCTGAAGTCATTTAAACGGGCACTGTCGTTGCTATGACTATACGGACACTTCTTACGTCTTCCCCTGGATGCCTTTACGTGATGACGATTCCAACGGGCTCGATTGCTCGTTCACAGGCCCTACAAATGAAAAAAACCTTTAGCTAGCAAGTCTTTTCTTGCTGCGTAACGCGCGTGGAAGACACCGACCCTCTCCTGTTCCAAGCGTTAGTTTAGCCTGTTATATTTCTCCGGTCATCTTTTCACTCGTTATAGGAGTTACAAACATCACAAAGTAGTTAATTTAAAGCGTTTTATAGCAATTTATATCCGTTTAGTGCGATTTTGGGACATTTATTTTTGCAACGATGTGAAAAGTTGGGAACGCTTTTCAGTTCATCCCGAACGTAGTTGACATTTCCACATGGCAAGAGGACAGCTTTCCACCAAAAGACGATTTCTCCCAAGAAAGGATCCTTTGCCCAAGATACTGATGGAAGAACAGCTCAAGGTAGGACATTTTTATTATGATAAATCGTGTTTCTGTCGAAACATTTTAGTGGCTTAGGACGCCATGTTTTTTGACGTAGCTTCGCTTGGCGCAAACTGTATTGAAAAGTAAGGATAAATTAAAAAATGTAATAACGCAATTGTATTAAGAATTAAATTGTCTATCAATCCCTGTCCACCCTATATTTTTTAGTCACGTTTATGAGTATTTATGTATAAGAGTAGATCACTGTCTAAGTGGCGCAAGGACGTTTTCTTTACCAGCTTGTCTACATTTCACATTGTCTAACCATGATTTTGGTGGCTAAATATAAACATTTTCGATCAAACTGTATATGCATGTTGTAATGTGATGTTACAGGAGTGTCATCGGAAGAATTCTGAGAAGGTTAGTGAAAAAATTAATATCTTTTGGCGATGTTGACTTTTATCGCTCACTTTGGCTAGAATCAATGCTGGGCTGCTAATTGCTATGTGCTAAGCTAATATAACGATTTATTGTGTTTTCGCTGTAAGACACTTAGAAAATCTGAAATATTGTCTGTATTCACAGGATCTGTGTCTTTCGATTCGTGTATGCTGTGTATTTTTACGAAATGTTTGATGATTAGTAGTTAGGTAAACACGTTGCTCATTGTAATTATTCTAGTCCATTTGTGATGGTGGGTGCAATTGTAAACTATGCCATCTACCTGAAATATGCACTTTTTTCTAACAAAACCTATCCCATACCATAAATATGTTATCAGACTGTCATCTAATGAGTTTTTTTGTTGGTTAGAGGCTATAAATATCTTAGTTTAGCCGAATTGGTGATGGCTACTGGTGTTGGTGGACAAATAAAAGATGGTGGAATATGCTAATGTGTTTTTAGGTAATAGATGTACATCTTTACATATTGTGTCTTCCCTGTAAAACATTTTAAAAATCGGAAATGTTGACTGGATTCATAAGATCTGTGTCTTTCATTAGCTGTATTGGACTTTAATGTGTGAAAGTTAAATATTTTAAAAAAATATTTTTTTTGAATTTCGCGGCACTGGTTTTTCAGTGGGGGGGGGGGGGGGAGTGCCGCTAGCGGCACGCTGATCCTAGACAGGTTAACAAAGTACTGAGTAAAGAGTCTGAATAATTATGAAAATTTGAAAATGTCTAAAAAACAATTTTTGCTTTGTCATTATGGGGCATTGTGTGTAGATTGATGAGGGGAAAAAACAATTTAATCAATTTTAGAATAATGCTGTAACGTAACAAAATCGTGGAAAAATTGAAGGGGTCTGAATACTTTCCGAATGCATTTATCAATAATTATTTTGTCAACTTTTTTTTCTGAATGATAAAACCGATTTCTGAACTAGTACTTCCCAAACTTGCGGTGCTCTGGTACAAAATGCGCAAGGAGGCCAGCCTCGACATGGGCCTTTCTCACATTTAAAACTCAATGCAAGCCATTGACATGACTTGCACATGCGTGTTTCTACCTCATACTGCCAGCTAATGGACGCCAAAAGGCACAGAGCTTCAATGCCTTTCACGTGTCAATACCGTAAAACTTCTATTAATAGCACTGCATTTATTTTCTTAAATCACTAAAACAACAGGCACTTATTAGAGCCAGGCTTCTATTTGAGCCAGGTGTCTATTTCCTTAATGCAGACAACTTTTGCTCATTTGCATAGTTAATTGTTTAATTCCAGCATTTTAATCAGTATCTTAATTCCCTGCACTAATGTGTTATCATTTACACATTGTGTCACGTTTATTTTGTCAGTATGGCTCTATTTAAATAATGTCACGTTCCTGACCTTGTTTTTCTTTTGTATAGTTGTGTTTAGTGGGTCAGGACGTGAGCTGGGTGGGCAGTCTGTGTTGTTTGTTCTATGTTAAGTGTCAGTGTTAATTGACCTTGTATGGCTCTCAATCAGAGGCAGGTGGTTTACGTTTTCCTCTGATTGAGAATCATATATAGGTAGGTTGTTTCACATTGTTTGTGGTGGGTGGTTGTCTTCCGTGTCTGTATGTCTACCACACGGGACTGTTTCGTTTGTCGTTTCGTATATGTAGTCTGTTCCTGTTCGTGCGTTCTTCATAGTTTGTAAGTTCTCAAGTCAGGTCTGTCTACATCGTTTATTTGTTTTGTAGTCTGTTAAAGTGTTTTGTGTTTTGTCTTATTTTAATAAACTTCAGTATGTCATATAACAACGCTGCGCTTTGGTCCAATCCCTACTCCTCCTCTTCGGACGAAGAGGAGGAGAACAACCGTTACAAATAAATTAAATGTTCCTTGACAGAATCATTATTCTCCTCTGACTGGGCATAATTTTGGCAGCTATTACTATCACCACTAGAGTGTGATCTGCTGATGTCTGGGGGTTTGTCCTCCCGAAGTTGTTGACTGGTTTTGTGCTTGCCAGTTAGCGAACAGTTCTCAACTGTCAGCAGCCAATGGCTAGCAGTTTCTTACTGCCGATAAAAACGGAAGATTGACATAATTTTTTCAAATCATTACTGAGTTATTTAATGTAACAAATCAAACATTAAACCTCATCAACAATGAATGATTATTCCTGGTAACCTCGTAAACAATTCATTGAAACCCAGCATTTATTTGAAACAGCCGTTTATTTGCTGAACCTTTTGCTGTCGCCCGGCTATTAAAAGGGACAGGTGGCTATTTGAGGCTGTGTTTAATTGTAGTTTTACGGTATGTCCCATTCATTTTCATTGCACTCATATAATAAATGCGCATGCATATTGGCGTGAAAAAAGTAAAGGGATAGAGTTCAGCCCTGCCTATAGACGCCATACGTCATCTGCTGCCTTTTGGCGCTTACTTTACGTTCGTTTTACTGCTCGATAAAAGTAAGCTGATCGGGATGGCTAACGTGTTGCATCTCAAACAGTTTTCAAAGTGGGATTTTCTCGTGAAAATTGTGGTGATAGGGGATGGAAGATGAATACCTGAGTTTAGGAACCTACATCAAAAGGGATTTAAAATAGCACAACAATTTATGTCTGAGTGTTATCAACGGAAAGACTGGCTCTGTGGCTGCGCTGCTAGCAGCCGACTCTACTGAGGGCCGTGCCAACCAGATGGAACTCAACCTCCAGGCTGGTGCAGACCATCTACCTTTACCAATGTGCCGTTCCGTATTATGAGGGAAAATCGGGATGACTGGGATGGTGAAACCCTGGCTATGACCTCCGGAGTTCATCTTTGGCTGTCAAAGGCATCCACCTGCTTTTTGCTCAAGGCCTGTGATGGAATTTTCTATGAAACTGATCATGCACTCTTCCGTGTTCTGCAGAATAAAGAAAGTGATGGATTGCCGTTTTAAATAGAACTATGGGTAAACCTGTAGGGAACGTTATGATGAAGTACTGAAATTCCCACAGAAGAACATTGTTTAACGTTTTTGGAACAATTTGAGAACATCACTTTAAATAAGAGCATGAGTAAACCTGTATGAACGTTTTTTTGTCAAGTTCCTTAAATGTGCTGAGAATGTTCCAAAGCCAAGCAACTATCCATTTTTTATTATGTTTTTATTTTCACATACACCAGGTGCAGTAAAATGTGGTCAGCCATAACAGTATGGTGCCTCTTGAGCAAATTAGGGTTAGATGCCTTGCTCAAGGGAACATTGGCAGATTTTTCACCTTGTCGGCTTGGATATTCAAACCAGCAACCTTTGGGTTACTGGCCCAACGCTCTAACCGCTAGGTTACCTGTCGGTACTGCAACCTTCCCAGAACGTTGTGGAAAGGTTGTATGCAAAATAACCATCAGATAACAACGCTCTCACCAACCTCTAAGAAACATATGGTTCTCAGAATGTTATGTGCTAGCTGGGACGTCGTTTAAATGTCTCATCTCCTGTAGAAGGAACGCACATGCAGGAGGACGATGATTGGATGATTGACTGAGTTTTATTTTCTCTGAATCATATTGCGTCCTCCTCCTCCTCCTACATCCATGCTGCTGATTCCACTAATGAAAAAGAACAAAGTGCACCCACGCACAGACTCACGTGCGCGCACACACACACACACAAACTCCTGTGAATCATGCTGTAAAGTGTTGAGTCACACAGCCATGCTTCTGCTTGGGAGTAAAGTCATACTCTAATTAAGTGTTTATCTCTGCGCCATACTGCTAAGTTAAACACAGAGGCTAACGCTAAGTATGGGTTTGAGCTATTATAGAATAGATATACATCAGATAGAAGAGGGAAGGAGATCAGTAGCTCAAATACACCTATTATAGTATAGATATTAACTATATAGAAGGGAAGAGGAGGTGAGGTCATCTAGCAGCCCCCACACTGACATCATCAGATCTGAGTGACACTAAACGCTCTTAGGTAATGGATGCCATGAATGATAACTTCCCTCTTCTCCTCTCCTCCAATCGGTCCCTCCCTCTGTTCTCCGATGATGTCTGTAACTGTAGATGACTCAGACACACTCCTCCTTCCCCTCTCCCTTCCTCCATCCCCCCTTACCCTCCTCTTCTGAAAAGATGGCCAGCTTCCCCTCTCCCTCCCTCCTTCCCCTCTCCCTCCCTCCTTCCCCTCTCCCTCCCTCCTTCCTCTCTCCCTCCCTCCTTCCTCTCTCCCTCCCTCCTTCCTCTCTCCCTCCCTCCTTCCTCTCTCCCTCCCTCCTTCCCCTCTCCCTCCCTCCTTCATCTCTCCTTCCCTCCTTCCCCTCTCCCTCCGTCCTTCATCTCTCCCTCCCTCCTTCCCCTCTCCCTCCCTCCTTCATCTCTCCCTCCTTCCCCTCTCCCTCCCTCCTTCCTCTCTCCCTCCCTCCTTCATCTCTCCCTCCCTCCTTCCTCTCTCCCTCCCTCCTTCCCCTCTCCCTCCCTCCTTCCTCTCTCCCTCCCTCCTTCATCTCTCCCTCCCTCCTTCCTCTCTCCCTCCCTCCTTCCCCTCTCCCTCCCTCCTTCATCTCTCCCTCCCTCCTTCCCCTCTCCCTCCCTCCTTCATCTCTCCCATCCCTCCTTCATCTCTCCCTCCCTCCTTCATCTCTCCCTCCCTCCTTCCCTGTTACTCCCCTTCCCTTCTGAAAGAAAAGTAAAGCAACGTGAAGCTGCAGGCTGTACTTGCCATTAACAGATGTACTGTAGGATCAGGTTTCCCATTAGGATCTGAGAATCAAAAGCAACCCTGGATCTGTTGGGTACAGAACATTATACAGGATATCATTGTACAACCACCAGCTGACACCTGAAACCTGAACTGGGATCAGGTCTTACAGTAAATAACATGACATCACTTGTTCTGCAACATGTTACAGCTGACTCAGAGTCAGTGTGAAGAACAACATGAGTGAAAGTCAAAGGCTTCACTAACAGGTGTTTCTCCCTCTTTAGTTTTCACCGCTAGGGCAGTTAGAGTAAGAGGCTTTTGGTTTTGTCATTAAAGAAAATAGGAGATAATAATATAACGTTTCCATGTCAACGGCCTGTCCTTATCTTCCTCCTTCTTCATTGGTTTATTTTACTAATATTTTTATTTATTTAACCTTAATTTAACAAGGCAAGTCAGTTAAGAACAAATTCTCAGGCAAATACATAAAAGCAGACACAAAACGGAAGCTATCTTCCTCCCATGATGCAGCTGGGCTGGTGACTATAATCAGGAGTTTGGCCTACATTCAATGGGAAGTGTATGTTTGTGTGTATGTGTGTGTGTGTGTGTGTGTGTGTGTGTGTGTGTGTGTGTGTGTGTGTGTGTGTGTGTGTGTGTGTGTGTGTGTGTGTGTGTGTTTGTGTGTGTGTGTGTGTTGCAGCTGTGACCCTGGTGCGCTAGTGGGACGAGGTCATTGCATCCTGTAGCATTTCCTCATTCATTTTCCTTCTATTCTGCTTCTCTCTCTCTCTCTCTCACACACACACACACACACACACACACACACACACACACACACACACACACACACACACACACACACACACACACACACACACAGCAGGCCTTGGTCCGGATGTGAGCATTACACACACAGATAAAGGGGTCTGTAATGCCCTAATGCTCTGTTCACTGGGGCTGGCTGCGGTCCAGAGGGAGTGTGTGTGTGTGTGTGTGTGTGTGTGTGTGTGTGTGTGTGTGTGTGTGTGTGTGTGTGTGTGTGTGTGTGTGTGTGTGTGTGTGTGTGTGTGTGTGTGTGTTTGTTGTTCGTGTGTGTGTGTTTGTGTATTTGTGCGTGTGAGTGTGTGTGCGTGTGTGTGTGTGTGTGTGTGTGTTTGTTGTTCGTGTGTGTGTGTGTGTGTGTGTGTGTGTGTGTGTGTGTGTGTTTGTTGTTCGTGTGAGTGTGTGTGCGTGTGTGCGTGTGTGTGTGTGTGTGTTTGTTGTTCGTGTGTGTGTGTTTGTGTATTTGTGCGTGTGAGTGTGTGTGCGTGTGTGTGTGTGTGTGTGTTTGTTGTTCGTGTGTGTGTGTTTGTGTATTTGTGCGTGTGAGTGTGTGTGCATTGCCCTACCTTCTGCATATTTTCACAGTAGTGTTGTATTTCCAGTGTAACAGGCAAACAGCAGCTGTTGATAGACTGCCAGATTGAGCTCTTGGCATATACACTGACCCTTCTGCACACGTGTTGTACTAACCAATTATTCATTGGCTTTACAGAATAAAAACACTTTATCCTAACTTATGATATAACACAATGCAACAGCTCTGAGACTGAGCTACATGTCTCCATCAACAGACTGTGGTGACAAAACAAACACACATATTACACGCCCACACTCAGAAACACTCAATAGAAGCCATGTGAAACATTGGTGTTCAGCCAGAGAGGACAGTACTACTACTAATTTAGCATAGTTGCCAATGACGATGGAATGTACAGTACGATAATGCTGCTATTTCATTGCAGCTATCTCAAGAAACCTTCAGAAAATACCTCATACCAAACACACACATACACACACACACACACACACACACACACACACACACACACACACACACACACACACACACACACACACACACACACACACACACACACACACACACACACACACACACACACACACACACACACACACACACACACACACACATACACACAGCCATCTAAAATGCTACAGCTGAGAGCTAGCAGCAAAAGCATTAGGATACGGTATAAGGTATTCACATGTGTATTACATAAGCACAGCACAAGGTCAAACACACATACACATACAGACACACACACACCACACAAAATGCACGGTCTCTCCGTTGCTTCACATTTGATCAGTTTCTCTTCTATTAGGCTAAAGTGAAAGACTTCCATTAGTGTGTGGGCTGTTTTGCTCCTCTGTGCCAGCCAGGGATGTGAATTTGATGGTGTGTGTGTGTGTGTGTGTGTCCGCGTGCGCATGTGTGTGAGTGTGCGCATTTGTGTGTACATCTGTGTGTGACTGAATCACAATAAATCTGGATTAAAGAGGGGGGGGGGGGGGGGGGTCCATATCTGTTCTGGAATGGAATCATGGTTGGAAAGATTTGGGGGAGATGTCCAATTTCAAAATTCTCTCCAGAGTTCAACCCAATATAAACAGTTACAGCTCAATGATGTAACACAGGACAAAATGATGTAACACTGGACCCAACAGGAGGATCCCTTTGAGACATATTTTCCTCTACATCTGGCAGAGTGGGATGAACGTGTGAACATTCCAGAGCTATAACGGATACTGTGCATTGTCACTAGCACATCCTGACTCCCTTACTGTCTGTCGGGTGTGATAATATGTGCAGAGACTGCCAACACCAATACAGAAACACTGCTGTATCTTACATCATATCATGACAAAGCATTTCATTTATAGAGTCCTTTCCTTCTGGAAGAGAGTGGGGAATTCCTGAATCCATAAGTGAAGTGAGTCAGTCAGAAAATTCTCAATGGTCACAGTACAGAAAGTTCTGCTCTGATCTGTAAAGCCACAATAACAACAGGGTGTGTCTCTTGGACGTGGTGGTAGATATGTGACATTGAGTCAGCTTTTTGGTTGAATGATTTCTCTCCCCCCTCTCTCCTCTCTCTCTCTCTCTCTCCTCTCTGTCTCTCTCTCTCTCTCTGCTGGGCCGGGCGCTCCCATTTGATATATTGATTTTAGTTTTTTTGCTCGGAGGACAAAAAATGGCCAGTGCAGCAGAAATGTGCTTCCCCTTGGCTACTTCCTGTCTGTGTCTGTGGGAATGTTAGTGGTCGAGTGTTTGCAGCAGTCTCTGAGTCAACTAAAAGGGGTTTCAGGAAGACATTTAAAAACATTAAACATAAAAACAACTGGTGCTTTTCTAATAGCACAGATCAGAGCAGAACCTTCTTTGTGGTGACAGTTTAAGTGTTATACTCTCTTACAGAATGACTTTGGACAATATAAATATTGCCTGGTATGTGCTGATATGTGCTTTCGGACAAATATCATTGGCCTAGTACACACCCTCAGGTACAAGAGACGTATAACACATCTGACACAACGTGTTATGGTAGCCTACAACAGATATTATTTTATGAGTTTATCTGCACACTTTTTTTACACAAGTATTGTGTAAAGTAAAGCAATGGCAGAAAATGCAGTGACAGGAAATGCAGTGACAGCTGTCAACCTTTGCTTAACCATGTTTACAGTGTATTCCACCATGTTTGGGTAATTCTTGTACAGAACGGTTCAATCTGGATCACTGTACTTACTGTAGGGAGGATCAGGAACCGTATGTTGCATGAAGTGTCTCAGAGTAGCATTGCTGATCTAGGGTCAGCCCCCCCCCCCCCCCCCCCCCCCCATCCATTTAATGGTACTCAATATGAGCTAAAATGATAACTGATTCTAGATCAGCAGTCCTACGCTGAGACGCTACCTATATGGCAGCAGCTCTGTAGCCTAGTAGTGCAAGGAAAATATAAACACTGTACACCAAATCACTGACAGAAATGAGAATGACATCGACCAAAAATTATATCTTGATGATAATACATTAGTAATGCATTAGTACTAATTAACCACCTAATAATATTGTTATCATTTCATTACAGTAGTGTTAGTAATAACTCTATTGTCTCAATAATCATCCTTATTCATTACAGTATAGCACAACAGTAGTTTTCAGCAAGCAGTCATTCACTTGTCCCCCAATTTCTCACTCGCGAGTCGTGCACACATTCGTTCATGGTGATGCTGGACTCGTGCAACACTCGGGATAAAGCTTGACGTAGGCTCGACATTTTCCCCATTCATTCATACTCACGAGGCACCGATGAACACCAACTGACACTAACTAGATCAGAGATTGATGTTTTAATATCGATTATTATCGTCTGACATTGAACACCATAGAACGTTCCAGATGAAGTATGGGTTGCCATTCGATGTTGAAATGAAATCATTTTATTAAAGGATGGGATTTGATACTACTGCACTGTTGGAGCTATGAACACAAGCATTTCGCTACACCCGCAATAACATCTGCTAAATATGTGTATGTGACCAATAACATTTGATTTAATTTTATTTGAAGAGATTAACCTAGTCTACACAATAATGTGTAGAAAGCAGGGGTGACAGACTACACAATATCATCACAACGATGAATCAATAAATCATCTAAATGAAATGGTCCTTAGTTGGAGGATAGGGCCGTCTCCTTTAACTGTTCAGCCGTCAGCTCCATGTACACCGGTTCATTCAAGCCGGGTTCTCTTCCCGAGTAACCAGCCATCATTCAAACCAAGGAAAATGACCGGCATTGTTAACTTGTTGGGAAATGGGTTATCATCCCAGACAAAAAAACAACAACAACCAAACAACCAAATGAAAATGAACCATGTCAAGCGTTTTGAAACACACCATTATGAAAGTATCATGGTTTATGGTCCATTGTGTGTGGGAATGCACACCGATGGTGCAAAAATGACGCTAGGCTGTAGCTTACAGCAAATCCGATGATTGATTATTGATTATTTGATAATGACAAAGTTCCACAAGCAACACTACAGCCAAACACATTCGCCCACAATACAATATATATCACCAACATTATTATAACATCACAACGAATGACTGAAGACAGAAACGAAAAGATGACTTGGTGACTTACCCTGGGTTCTGTGTAGGCTATGAGTCAGCGAAGGGCGAGAGATGACCTGTGTCTGTGCGTAAGAGAAAGTGTTCACTTCTATCACAAAACTTTATTAAAATGTGATTTCTATTCGATGTACACGCATACAATCTTGCTGCAAATTACTCTTCCTCAGTCAGCTCCTCTATCCAGAATGTAGTCGTTAGCTATAGACCGCTGTCTTGTAATGGATTTTATTGTATAGCCTAAATATATAAAAGCGATTACAAAAGCAATTCTTATGTTGAAATTCTATTGGCTAGTGTGGATAAGTGCGTTGTGTTTTGGTCCAGGCAAGTTCGATGCGTCCGTCGGGGTGTAAGTAGGATAAGCTACACAGTCTTGCCGGATCGTGGATGGAAACGCCTTTTCCTACTGGTATTCTGGCAGCAGCACAAACGATGATGTTACTCTGTATGCTAATAAGGAAACCTTCAAAAATAAAAGCCCACATTTCAAAACATTGCAATGTGGATAACGCATTCAAATGATATTGCATGTTAATTAATGGCCACGTTTATTGTGCCAACAAGTGAATGCAATATGTAATTTAAGAAAACAAATTAAAAAAATATGGTTTTAAAAACATGTTTTAAGACCAATAATGAAAAAATGGAATGTTGAATGTTTTAGACCCCATCATAGCACTGAGACTGCACTTGTGAAGGTGGTAAATGACCTTTTAATGGCGTCAGACCGAGGCTCTGCATCTGTCCTCGTGCTACTAGACCTTAGTGCTGCCTTTGACACCATCGATCACCACATTCTTTTGGAGAGACTGGAAACCCAAATTGGTCTACACGGACAAGTTCTGGCCTGGTTTAGATCTTACCTGTCGGAAAGATATCAGTTTGTCTCTGTGAATGGTCTGTCCTCTGACAAATCAACTGTACATTTCGGTGTTCCTCAAGGTTCCGTTTTAGGACCACTATTGTTTTCACTATATATTTTACCTCTTGGGGATGTTATTCGAAAACATAATGTTAACTTTCACTGCTATGCGGATGACACACAGCTGTACATTTCAATGAAACATGGTGAAGCCCCAAAATTGCCCTCGCTAGAAGCCTGTGTTTCAGACATAAGGAAGTGGATGGCTGAAAACTTTCTACTTTTAAACTCGGACAAAACAGAGATGCTTGTTCTAGGTCCCAAGAAACAAAGAGATCTTCTGTTAAATCTGACAATTCATCTTGATGGTTGTAAAGTCGTCTCAAATAAAACTGTGAAGGACCTCGGCGTTACTCTTGACCCTGATCTCTCTTTTGACGAACATATCAAGACTGTTTCAAGGACAGCTTTTTTCCATCTACGTAACATTGCAAAAATCAGACATTTTCTGTCCAAAAATGATGCAGAAAAATTAATCCATGCATTTGTTACTTCTAGGTTAGACTACTGCAATGCTCTACTTTCCGGCTACCCGGATAAAGCACTAAATAAACTTCAGTTAGTGCTAAATACGGCTGCTAGAATCCTGACTAGAACCAAGAAATTTGATCATATTACTCCAGTGCTAGCTTCCCTACACTGGCTTCCTGTTAAGGCAAGGGCTGATTTCAAGGTTTTACTGTTAACCTATAAAGCGTTACATGGGCTTGCTCCTACCTATCTTTCCGAGTTGGTCCTGCCGTACATACCTACACGTACGCTACGGTCACAAGACGCAGGCCTCCTAATTGTCCCTAAAATTTCTAAGCAAACAGCTGGAGGCAGGGCTTTCTCCTATAGATCTCCATTTTTATGGAACAGTCTGCCTACCCATGTGAGAGACGCAGACTCGGTCTCAACCTTTAAGTCTTTACTGAAGACTTATCTCTTCAGTAGGTCATATGATTGAGTGTAGTCTGGCCCAGGAGTGTGAAGGTGAACGGAAAGGCTCTGGAGCAACGAACCGCCCTTGCTGTCTCTCCAGGGCCGGTTCCCCTCTCTCCACTGGGATTCTCTGCCTCTAACCCTGTTACTGGGGCTGAGTCACTGGCTTGCTGGTGCTCTTTCATGCCGTCCCTAGGAGGGGTGCGTCACTTGAGTGGGTTGAGTTACTGACGTGAACTTCCTGTCTGGGTTGGCGCCCCCCCTTGGTTGTGCTGTGGTGGAGACCTTTGTGGGCTATACTCGGCCTTGTCTCAGGATTGTAAGTTGGTGGTTGAGGATATCCCTCTAGTGGTGTGGGGGCTGTGCTTTGGCAGAGTGGGTGGGGTTATATCCTTCCTGTTTGGCCCTGTCCGGGGGTTTCTTTGGATGGGGCCACAGTGTCTCCTGACCGCTCCTGTCTCAGCCGCCAGTATTTATGCTGCAGTAGTTTATGTGTCGGGGGGCTAGGGTCAGTTGGTTATACCTGGAGTACTTCTCCTGTCTTATCCAGTGTCCTGTGTGAATTTAAGTATGCTCTCTCTAATTCTCTCGTTCTCTCTTTCTCTCTGAGAACCTGAGCCCTAGGACCATACGTCAGGACTACCGGGCATGCTGACACCTTGCTGTCCCCAGTCCGCCCGGCCTTGCTGCTATTCCAGTTTCAACTGTTTCTGCCTGCGGTTACGAAACCCCTACCTGTCCCAGACCTGCTGTTTTCAACTCTTAATGATCGGCTATGAAAAGCCAACTGAGATTTATTCCTGATTATTATTTGACCATGCTTGTCATTTATGAACATTTTGAAAATCTTGGCTCTCTCTAATTTTCTCCTTCTCTCTTTCTTTCTCTCGGAGGACCTGGGCCCTAGGACCATGCGTCGGGACTGCCGCCCGTGGTGACTCCTTGCTGTCCCCAGTCCGCCTGGCCTTGCTGCTATTCCAGTTTCAGCTGTTCTGCCTGCGGTTATGGAACCGCCACCTGTCCCAGACCTGTTGTTTTTCAACTCTTAATGATCAGCTATGAAAAGCCAACTGAAAATTATTCATGATTATTATTTGACCATGCTTGTCACTTATGAACATTTTTGAACATCTTGGCATAGTTCTGTTATAATCTCCACCCGGCACAGCCAGAAGAGGACTGGCCACCCCTCATAGCCTGGTTCCTCTCTAGGTTTCTTCCTAGGTTTTGGCCATTCTAGGGAGTTTTTCCTAGCCACCGTGCTTCTACACCTGCATTCTAGCTGTTTGGGGTTTTAGGCTGGGTTTCTGTACAGCACTTCGAGATATTATCTGATGTACGAAGGGCTATATAAAATAAAATTGATTGATTGATTGATTGATTGACACTGGTATGTTGAGAAAATGGGACTGTAGAGAGAGAACTGTTCTACCTGTATCAGCTAAAGTGGGTGGAGAATACTCAGTGGGGTCTAACTAACCAAATATGTGTCGTTTTAGAGGGGGACTGTGTCATACATACCCAGCAGCACTTCCTTCTTCCCCACTCCAGAGCCTCCAATGCAATACAAAGTCATATACTTTACACGGGATACAAATTGGCTTGAAGAGATGAAAGCTTTTCTACCTGTTTCAGCTAAAGTGGGGTGGAAAATACTCAGTAGGGTCTCTACTAACTACTATCCAAATATGGTTGGTTTTGGAGGGGGACTGTGTTATACACGTATGTATTTAGTCATGCATGTTATATTAATTCCAAAACAATAAATGCATGTACTGTTGTTCTGTTGAATATCAGTTGTAAAGACTAAACACTCTTTTGTTGTTGCTTACTTTGTTCTCCCAGCGTGAAATAAAATGTAAACAAAGACACAATGTACACAATGATGAACTGGCATATCTGTTAAAGACCTAGATTAACCTAATGGTGATGGTAATAGACTAACCTTTACACATTGAAATCAGCCTAAGGCCAGCCTTGACATGTGCCAAAAAAATGCATTAAGTCAATCGCTTGGCCGGACAAACAAAATGTTTTTGTGGTAGTATCCTAGGAAAATCATGTTGCTATAGGTTTACATCACCCCAATTATGCATAGCTTTCCAATGATTTTCTTAAACACACTTTGATCACAATCAATTCAAAGGTTTGCCTCTTGGACTGATTCAGAGATCATTGCTCATCTCTTCAAATTGCAATTTGTGGGAAATACAAGTGATTATTACTTGGCCTTTGTCTTATTAAAATCTTCAATGTTTAGCATTCCACTAACAAAGACAAAAGATTTGACGTTATTTTCAAGCAAATGATTACAAATGGAGAAGCACCACACACATGCAATGAAATGTGCAGCAATACTCAGTAGACAAACAATTATTGTACTTTATGTTACTTGTGTAAGGTCAAAGGTCACCACTGTAATTCAAAACCCTGTATCCCCATTTCGCTTTATTGATCTTCCAGCAGTTTTCAATGAGAGGTTGACCTACAGATTGAGCTCAGTAATCTGTCATTCAGGAATAAATGCCAAGAAAGGACACTATTGGGCCCAGTTTATATTTGACTCTTTTAAGATTAAGACTTTCTCTATAGAAGACCCAAATATTGAAGCCACCGCAACAGTTGTACACTTACCGGACAGTTTACTAGGTAACGCACCCCATTCACGAAAATGGATCACTCCTACGGACAGTGAGTCATCGGGCGTGGTTTGCTATATAAAGCAGGCTGACAGGCATCGAGGCCAGTTCAATAAAATCAAATAACATTTTATTGGTCACATACACGTGATTAGCAGATGTTATTGTGGGTGTAGCAAAATGATTGTGCTTCTAGCTCTGACACTGCAGTAAAATCTAACAACTAATATCTAACAAATTACCGTAAGGACCGACGCTGGGGGTGGGAAGCAAGTACGTGGAGTCAAACATTTAATCAGGAACAGACATTAAACAAGACAGCAACAGCATCAGCACGGGCGCTGGACAAGCCGACTCGGCATGAAACCCCGACGAACCGGCAGAGGCGTGAAACCCCGACGAACCGGCAGAGGTGTGAAACCCCGACGAACCGGCAGAGGCGTGAAACCCCGACGAACCGGCAGAGGCGTGAAACCCCGACGAACCGGCAGAGGCGTGAAACCCCGACGAACCGGCAGAGGCGTGAAACCCCGACGAACCGGCAGAGGCGTGAAACCCCGACGAACCGGCAGAGGCGTGAAACCCCGACGAACCGGCAGAGGCGTGAAACCCCGACAAACCGGCAGAGGCGTGAAACCCCGACGAACCGGCAGAGGCGTGAAACCCCGACGAACCGGCAGAGGCGTGAAACCCCGACGAACCGGCAGAGGCGGGAAACCCCGACGAACCGGCAGAGGCGTGAAACCCCGACGAACCGGCAGAGGCGTGAGAGCCTGGTGAGCTGGCTGAGGCATAGGAGCCTGACGATCCGGCTGAGGCATGAAGGCCTGTCGATCCCGCTGAGGCGTGGGAGCCCAAAGATCCGGCGGAGGTGTAACAGCCTGACGAGCCGGCTGAGCATAAAATCCTGTCCCACGTCAGCTGAGTACTGACGTGGGATGGGCGCCTTCCGAGCCAAGAAACCTCTCGAGCCAGCTAGGACGTAACAGCCCAACGAGCTGGCTTAGGCACCCCCAGTTCCATTAGGCACCCCCAGTTCCATTAGGCACCCCCAGTTCCATTAGGCACCCCCAGTTCCATCCATATATGTCAGTTGAAGTCGGAAGTTTACATACACATAGGTTGGAGTCATTGAAACTCATTTTTCAACCACTTAAAAATGTCTTGTTAACAAACTATAGTTTTTGCAAGTCGGTTAGGACATCAACTTTGTGCACGACACAAGTAATTTTTCCAAAAATTGTTTACAGACAGATTACTTACAGACACTTACAATTCACTGGATCACAAATCCAGTGGGTCAGAAGTTTACATAAACTAAGTTGACTGTGGCATTAAACAGCTTGGAAAACTCCAGAAAATGATGTAATGACTTTAGAAGCTTCTGATAGGCTAATTGACATCATTTGAGTCAATTGGAGGTGTACCTGTGGATGTATTTCAAGGCCTACCTTCAAATTCAGCTCATCTTTAATTGAGATCATGGGAACATCAAAATAAATCATCCAAAACCTCAGAAAAAAATGGTAGACCTCCACAAGTCTGGTTCATCCTTGGGGGCAATTTCCAAATGCCTGAAGGTACCATGTTCATCTGTACAAACAATAGTTCGCAAGTATAAACACCATAGGACCATGCAGGCGTCATACCGCTCAGGAAGGAGACGCGTTCCGTCTCCTAGAGATGAACGTATTTTATTTGCGAAATGTGCAAATAAATCCCAGAACAACAGCAAAGGACCTTGTGAAGACGCTGGAGGAAACAGGTACAAAAGTATCTATATCCACATTAAAACGAGTCCTATATCAACATAACCTGAAAGGCCGCTCAGCAAGGAAAAAGCCACTGCTCCAAAACTGCCATAAAAAAGCCAGACTACGGTTTGCAACTGCACATGGGGACAAAGATCATACTTTTTGGAGAAATGTCCTCTGGTCTGATGAAACAAAAATAGAACTGTTTGGCCATAATGACCATCCCTATGTTTGGAGGAAAAAGGGGGAGGTTTGCAAGCCGAAGAACACCATCCCAATCGTGAAGCACGGGGGTGGCAGCATCATGTTGTGGGGGTGCTTTGCTGCAGGAGGGACTGGTGCACTTCACAAAATAGATGGCGTTATGAGGAAGAAAAATTATGTGGATATATTGAAGCAACATCTCAAGACATCAGTCAGGAAGTTAAAGCTTGGTCGTAAAGGGGTCTTCCATGTGGACAATGACCCCAAGCATACTTCCAAAGTTGTGGCAAAATGGCTTAAGGACAACAAAGTCAAGGTATTGGAGTGACCATCACAAAGCCCTGACCTCAATCCTATATACCATTTGTGGGCAGAACTGAAAAAGCGTGTGCGAGCCAGGAGGCCTACCAGATCGTGTCAGGAGGAATGGGCCAAAATTCACCCAACTAATTGTGGGAAGCTTGTGGAAGGATACCCAAAACATTTCACCCAAGTTAAACAATTTAAAGGCAATGCTACCAATTACTAATTGAATGTATGTAAACGTCTGACCCACTGGGAATGTGATGAAAGAAATAAAAGCTGAAATAAATCCTTCTCTCTACTATTATTCTGGCATTTCACGTTCTTAAAATAAAGTGGTGATTCTAACTGATCTAAAACAGGGATTTTATACAAGGATTAAATGTCAGGAATTGTGAAAAACTGAGATTAAATGTATTTGGTTAAGGTGTATGTAAACTTCTGACTTCAACTGTATATATAAATACATATATATACGGTAGTTATATATATATATAAATACAGTACCAGTCAACAGTTTGGATACGCCTAATAATTCAATTTTTTTTATTTTTTTTTATACTATTTTATACGTTGTAGAATAATATTGAAGACATCAAAACTATGAAATAACACATATGGAATCATGTAGTAACCAAAAAAGTTCTAAACAAATCAAAATATGTTTAATATTTGAGATTCTTCAAATAGCCATCCTTTGCCTTGATGACAGCTTTGCACACTCTTGGCATTCTCTGAACCAGCTTCACCTGGAATGCTTTTCCAACAGTCTTGAAGGAGTTCCCACATATGCTGAGCACTAGTTGGCTGCCTTTCCTTCACTCTGCGGCCCGATTCATCACAAACCATCTAAATTTGGTTGAGGTTGGGAGATTGTGGAGGCCAGGTCATCTGATGCAGCACTCCATCACTTTCCTTCTTGTTAACCTGTCTAGGATCAGCGTGGCGCTAGCGGCACCCCCCCCCCCCCCCCCACTGAAAAACCAGTGCCGCGAAATTCAAAAAAAATATTTTTTTCAAATATTTAACTTTCACACATTAAAGTCCAATACAGCTAATGAAAGACACAGATCTTATGAATCCAGTCAACATTTCCGATTTTTAAAATGTTTTACAGGGAAGACACAATATGTAAAGATGTACATCTATTACCTAAAAACACATTAGCATAATCCACCATCTTTTATTTGTCCACCAACACCAGTAGCCATCACCAATTCGGCTAAACTAAGATATTTATAGCCCCTAACCAACAAAAAAACTCATTAGATGACAGTCTGATAACATATTTATGGTATGGGATAGGTTTTGTTAGAAAAAAGTGCATATTTCAGGTAGATGGCATAGTTTACAATTGCACCCACCATCACAAATGGACTAGAATAATTACAATGAGCAACGTGTTTACCTAACTACTAATCATCAAACATTTCGTAAAAATACACAGCATACACGAATCGAAAGACACAGATCCTGTGAATACAGACAATATTTCAGATTTTCTAAGTGTCTTACAGCGAAAACACAATAAATCGTTATATTAGCTTAGCACATAGCAATTAGCAGCCCAGCATTGATTCTAGCCAAAGTGAGCGATAAAAGTCAACATCGCCAAAAGATATTAATTTTTTCACTAACCTTCTCAGAATTCTTCCGATGACACTCCTGTAACATCACATTACAACATGCATATACAGTTTGATCGAAAATGTTTATATTTAGCCACCAAAATCATGGTTAGACAATGTGAAATGTAGACAAGCTGGTAAAGAAAACGTCCTTGCGCCACTTAGACAGTGATCTACTCTTATACATAAATACTCATAAACGTGACTAAAAAATATAGGGTGGACAGGGATTGATAGACAATTTAATTCTTAATACAATTGCGTTATTACATTTTTTAATTTATCCTTACTTTTCAATACAGTTTGCGCCAAGCGAAGCTACGTCAAAAAACATGGCGTCCTAAGCCACTAAAATGTTTCGACAGAAACACGATTTATCATAATAAAAATGTCCTACCTTGAGCTGTTCTTCCATCAGTATCTTGGGCAAAGGATCCTTTCTTGGGAGAAATCGTCTTTTGGTGGAAAGCTGTCCTCTTGCCATGTGGAAATGTCAACTACGTTCGGGATGAACTGAAAAGCGTGCCCAACTTTTCACATCGTTGCAAAAATAAATGTCCCAAAATCGCACTAAACGGATATAAATTGCTATAAAACGCTTTAAATTAACTACTTTGTGATGTTTGTAACTCCTATAACGAGTGAAAAGATGACCGGAGAAATATAACAGGCTAAACTAACGCTTGGAACAGGAGAGGGTCGGTGTCTTCCACGCGCGTTACGCAGCAAGAAAAGACTTGCTAGCTAAAGGTTTTTTTCATTTGTAGGGCCTGTGAACGAGCAATCGAGCCCGTTGGAATCGTCATCACGTAAAGGCATCCAGGGGAAGACGTAAGAAGTGTCCGTATAGTCATAGCAACGACAGTGCCCGTTTAAATGACTTCAGAAAAGTGGCCAACGTTTCTCAAATCTGACTCCATGTCAGGGAAATTGCTGTAGAATGGGCTCTGTTCCACTTAGAGACAAAATTTCAACTCCTATAGAAACTATAGACTGTTTTCTATCCAATAATAATAATAATATGCATATTGTACGATCAAGGATTTTGTGGGAAGCCGTTTAAAAAATTAGCCACATTAGCATAAATAGTCTAAACAGCGCCCCCATCCCCAACAGGTTAAAATAGACCTTACACAGGCTGAAGGTGTGATAGGTCATTGTCCTGTTGAAAAACAAATGATTGTCCCAATAAGCCCAAACCAGATGGGATGGGGTATCACTGTAGAATGCTGTGGTAGCTGTTCTGGTTAACTACACTAGGGTAGGGGGCAGCATTTGGAATTTTTGATAAAAAGCGTGACCAAAAAAAACTGCCTGCTACTCAGCCGTAAAAGCTAGAATATGCATATAATTTGTGGATTTGGATAGGAAACACTCTGAAGTTTCTAAAACTGTTTGAATGATGTCTGTGAGTATAACAGAACTCCAACCAGGAAGTGGGAAATCTGAGGTTTGTAGCTTTTCAACTCTTTTCCTATCAAATACACAGTGTCTATGGGGTCATATTGCACTTCTTAAGGCTTTCACTAGATGTCAACTGTCTATAGAACCTTGTTTGATGCTTCTACTGTGAAGTGGAGGCGAATGAGAGGGGATTGAGTCAGAGGTCTGCCAGAGAGCTACGAGCTGGCCAAGCGTGTTCACGTGATAGTTAGCTTGCATTCCATTGCATTTCTGAAGACAAAGGAATTCTCCAGTTGGAACATTATTGAAGATTTATGTTAAAAACATCCTAAAGATTGATTCTATATGTCACGTTCCTGACCTATTTCCGTTAGTTTGTTTTATGTGTTAGTTGGTCAGGACGTGAGTTTGGGTGGGCATTCTATGTTTTCTGTTTCTGTGTTGGTTTTGGGTTGCCTGGTATGGCTCTTAATTAGAGGCAGGTGTTTGGCGTTCCTCTAATTAAGAGTCATATTTAGGTAGGCGTTGTCACAGTGTTCGTTGTGGGTGATTGTCTTCCGTGTCTGTGTCTGTACACCACGCGGGACTGTTTACGGTTTGTTCGGTTTGTGTAGCCTATGTTCCTATTCGTGCGTTTTCTTGTTTTATGTAAGTACGTCGTCTAGGTCTGTCTACACTGTTTGTTGTTTTTTGTTAGTTTAATCAAGTTCGTGTTTCGTTAATAAAATATGTCTGTTCTCTACGCTGCGCCTTGGTTCCCTCAATACTCCTCCTCTTCCGAAGATGAAGAGGAGGAGGAATGCCGTTACAGAATCACCCACCAAGAATCCAGAACCAAGCAGCGTAATTTGGAGCAACGGGGAAGTATACAGGACTTGTGGAGTTGGGAGCAAATATTTAACGGAGAAGGACCATGGGCTAAAGTGAATCACCGTCCATGGGAACAGCTGGAGGCAGCTCGGAGAGTGGAGGAAAAGAGAGAGAGGAACCGGAGTTATGAGGGAACGCTCTTGCACGGAAGCCCAAAAAGCCCGTGAGTAACACCCAAAAATTTCTTGGGGGGGGGGCTAAGAGGTAGTGGGCCAAGGGCAGGTAGGAGACCTGCGCCCACTTCCCAGGCTTACCGTGGAGAGCGGGAGTACGGGCAGGCGCCGTGTTACGCAGTAGAGCGCACGGTGTCTCCTGTACGAGTGCATAGCCCAGTGCGGGTTATTCCACCTCCCCGCACTGGTAGGGCTAGATTGGGTATTGAGCCAGGTGTCATGAGGCCGGCTCAACGCGTCTGGTCTCCAGTGCGTCTCCTCGGGCCGGCATACATGGCACCTGCCTTACGCATGGTTTCCCCGGTTCGCCTACATAGGCCGGTGCGGGTTATTCCACCTCCCCGCACTGGTCGGGCGACCGGGAGCATTCAACCAGGTAAGGTTGGGCAGGCTCAATGCTCAAGAGAGCCAGTACGCCTCCACGGTCCGGTATTTCCGGCGCCACCTCCCCGCCGTAGCCTAGTACCTACAGTGCCTACACTACGCACTAGGCTACCAGTGCGTCTCCTGAGCCCTGTTCCTCCTCCACGCACTCTCCCTGTAGTGCGTGTATCCAGTTCGGTGCCCCCAGTTCCGGCACCACGCACTAAGCCTCCTGTGCGTCTCCAGAGCCCTGTACACACTGTTTCTTCTCCCCCTAATAATCCTGATGTGCTTGCCCTCAGCCCGGTGTCACCAGTGCCGGTACCACGCACCAGGTATAGAGTGGGCTTTGAGAGTCCAGTGTGCCCTGTCCCTGCTCCCCGCACTAGTATGAAGGTGCGTGTCCTTAGCCCGGTGCCTCCAGTTCCGGCACCACGCACCAGGTCTACAGTGCGCCTTATCCGGCCAGAGCCATCCGTCTCCCCAGCGCCATCTGAGCCATCCGTCTCCCCAGCGCCATCTGAGCCATCCGTCTCCCCAGCGCCATCTGAGCCATCCGTCTCCCCAGCGCCATCTGAGCCATCCGTCTCCCCAGCGCCATCTGAGCCATCCGTCTCCCCAGCGCCGTCTGAGCCATCCGTCTGCAATGAGCCTGCAAAGCCGCCCGTCTGCCATGAGCCTGCAAAGCCGCCCGTCTGCCATGAGCCTACAGAGCCGTCCGCCAGACAGGAGCCGCTAGAGCCGCCCGCCAGACAGGAGCCGCTAGAGCCGTTCGTCAGACAGGATCTGCCAGAGCCGCCAACCAGACAGGATCTGCCAGAGCCGCCAACCAGACAGGATCTGCCAGAGCCGCCAACCAGACAGGATCTGCCAGAGCCGCCAACCAGACAGGATCTGCCAGAGCCGCCAGCCAGACAGGATCTGCCAGAGCCGCCAGCGAGCCATGAGCGGCCAGAGCCGTCAGAGAGCCATGAGCGTCCAGAGCTGTCAGCCTGCCATGAGCGTCGAGAGCCGTCAGCCTGCCATGAGCGTCGAGAGCCGTCAGCCAGCCATGAGCGTCGAGAGCCGTCAGCCTGCCATGAGCGTCGAGAGCCGTCAGCCAGCCATGAGCGTCGAGAGCCGTCAGCCAGCCATGAGCGTCGAGAGCCGTCAGCCAGCCATGAGCGTCGAGAGCCGTCAGCCAGCCATGAGCGTCGAGAGCCGTCAGCCAGCCATGAGCGTCGAGAGCCGTCAGCCAGCCATGAGCGTCGAGAGCCGTCAGCCAGCCATGAGCGTCGAGAGCCGTCAGCCAGCCATGAGCGTCGAGAGCCGTCAGCCAGCCATGAGCGTCGAGAGCCGTCAGCCTGCCATGAGCGTCCAGATTCGTCAGTCAGCCATGAGCTGCCCTTCAGCCAGAAACGGCTATATACCCAGAAGTGCCCCTCAGTCCAGAGCTGTCTCTCTGTCCGGAGCTGCCTTTCAGTCCGGAGTTGCCCCTCTATCATGATCTCCCTCTCTATCTTGATCTACCTCTTTATTCTGATCTATCCCTCTGTCTTGTGCTATCCCTCTGTCTTGATATATCTCTCTGTCCCGGTGCTGTCCCTGTCATTGATGTTACTAAGGGGATTTTGTGGGGGTAAAATGAGGGTGGACATTCTTAGGGGGAGATGGAGGCTAGGATGGATTATGGTGGGGTGGGGACCTCGCCCGGAGCCTGAGCCACCACCGTGGTCAGATGCCCACCCAGACCCTCCCCTAGACTTTGTGCTGGTGCGCCCGGAGTTCGCACCTTATGGGGGGGGTTATGTCACGTTCCTGACCTATTTCTGTTAGTTTGTTTTATGTGTTAGTTGGTCAGGACGTGAGTTTGGGTGGGCATTCTATGTTTTCTGTTTCTGTGTTGGTTTTGGGTTGCCTGGTATGGCTCTTAATTAGAGGCAGGTGTTTGGCGTTCCTCTAATTAAGAGTCATATTTAGGTAGGCGTTGTCACAGTGTTCGTTGTGGGTGATTGTCTTCCGTGTCTGTGTCTGTACACCACGCGGGACTGTTTACGGTTTGTTCGGTTTGTGTAGCCTATGTTCCTATTCGTGCGTTTTCTTGTTTTATGTAAGTACGTCGTCTAGGTCTGTCTACACTGTTTGTTGTTTTTTGTTAGTTTAATCAAGTTCGTGTTTCGTTAATAAAATATGTCTGTTCTCTACGCTGCGCCTTGGTTCCCTCAATACTCCTCCTCTTCCGAAGATGAAGAGGAGGAGGAATGCCGTTACACTATACATCGTTTGACATGTTTCTACGGAATGTAACGGAACTTTTTGACTTTTCGTCTGCACCTAGTGATCGCGCGTCATGAATTTGGATTATTGGGCTTAACGTGCGAACAAAAAGGAGGTGTTTGGAAATAAATGATGGACATTATCGAACAAACAAACATTTATTGTGGAACTGGGATTCCTGGGAGTGCATTCTAATGAAGATCATCAAAGGTAAGTGAATATTTCTAATGCTATTTCTGACTTCTGTTGACTACACAACATGGCAGATATCTGTTTTGGCTGTTTTGGTCTCTGAGATTATTGCATGGTGGGCTTTTTTCCGTAAAGTTTTTTTGAAATCTGACACAGCGGTTGCACTGTGGCTGGATTTAGAACAAGTGTATCTTTAAAATGATTTAAAATACTTGTATGTTTGAGGAATTTGAATTATGGGACTTCTGTTGTTTTGAATTTGGTGCACTGGAGTTTCACTGGCTGTTGACGAGGTGGGACCGTCCCACATACCCTAGTGAGGTTAAGTGTGCCTTGAATTCTAAATAAATCACAGACAGTGTCACCAGCAAAGCACCCCACCCCCTAACACCCCCCCCCCCCCATGCTTCAGGGTGGGAAATACACAAGCGGATATCATATTTTTGATGTCTCAATATTATTCTACAATGTAGAAAATAGTAAGAAATAAAGAAAAACCCTTGAATGAGTAGGTGTTCTAAAACTTTTGACAGGTAGTGTACAGTCGTGGCCAAAAGTTTTGAGAATGACACAAAAATTAATTTTTACAAAGTCTGCTGCCTCAGTTTGTATGATGTCAATTTGCATATACTCCAGAATGTTATGAAGAGTGATCAGATGAATTGCAATTAATTGCAAAATCCCTATTTGCCATGCAAATTAACTGAATCACCCCAAAACATTTCCACTGCATTTCAGCCCTGCCACAAAAGGACCAGCTGACATCATGTCAGTGAATCTCTTCGTTAACACAGGTGTGAGTGTTGACAAGGACAAGGCTGGAGATCACTCTGTCATGCTGATTGAGTTCGAATAACAGACTGGAAGCTTCAAAAGGAGGGTGGTGCTTGGAATCATTGTTCTTCCTTTTTCAACCATGGTTGCCTGCAAGGAAACACGTGCCGTTGCTTTGCACAAAAAGGGCTTCACAGGCAATGCTATTGCTGCAGGTAAGATTGCACCTAAATCAACCATTTATCGGATCATCAAGAACTTCAAGGAGAGCTGTTCAATACTTGTGAAGAAGGCTTCAGGGCGCACAAGAAAGTCCAGCAAGTGCCAGGACCGTCTCCTAAAGTTGATTCAGCTGCGGGATCGGGGCACCACCAGTACAGAGCTTGCTCAGGAATGGCAGCAGGCAGGTGTGAGTGGATCTCCATGCAAAGTGAGGCAAAGACTTTTGGAGGATGGCCTGGTGTCAAGAAGGGCAGCAAGAAGCCACTTCTCACCAGGAAAAACATCAGGGACAGACTGATATTCTGCAAAAGGTACAGGGATTGGACTGCTGAGGACTGGGATAAAGTAATTTTCTCTGATGAATCCACTTTCCGATTGTTTGGGGCATCCGGAAAAAAGCTTGTCCGGAGAAGACAAGGTGAATGCTACCATCAGCCCTGTGTCATGCTAACAGTAAAGCATCCTGAGACCATTTATGTGTGGGGTTGCTTCTCAATCAAGGGAGTGGGCTTACTCACAATTTTGCCTAAGAGCACAGCCATGAATAAATAATGGTACCAACACATCCTCCGAGAGCAACTTCTCCCAACCATCCAGGAACAGTTTGGTTACAAACAATGCCTTTTCCAGCATGATGGAGCACCTTTCCATAAGACAAAAGTGATAACTAAGTGGCTCGTGGAACAAAACATCGATATTTTGGGTCCATGGCCAGGAAACTCCCCAGACCTTAATCCCATTGAGAACTTGTGGTCAATCCTCAAGAGGCGGGTGGACAAACAAAAACCCACAAATTCTGACAAACTCCAAGCATTGATTATGCAAGAATGAGCTGCCATCAGTCAGGATGTGGCCCAGAAGTTAATTGACAGCATGCCAGGGCGGATTGCAGAGGTCTTGAAAAAGAAGGGTCAACACTGCAAATATTGACTCTTTAAATCAACTTTATGTAATTGTCAATACAAGCCTTTGACCAAAAAGTTTGCTGCTTCAGTGTGTTTAGATATTTCTGTCAGATGTTACTATGGAATACTGCAGTATAATTACAAGCATTTAATACGTGTGTATTAAATGCTTGTAATTATACTGCAGTATTCCATAGTAACATCTGACAGAAATATCTAAACACACTGAAGCAGCAAACTTTTTGGAAATTCATATTTGTGTCATTCTCATAACTTTTGGCCACGACTGTATATAAAGAGTAATATTGTGATGCAAACTCAAAATGTAACACATTTCAGCTTTATATCTGACATGGTACAGGTCTCTTCTTAATTTAAGGCCATAACCATGTGTGTGAGGTGTATGCTTTTGTTTCAAAGTAGATTTGTTTAAGACTACCGAGAAACACTCGTGTGACCCTGATATAGCACACTGCAGTAAAAAGTTAATGTCATCTAACCTGTGTTAGGTTAGATTACTCGTTGGTTATTACTGCATTGTCGGAACCAGAAGCACAAGCATTTCGCTACACTCGCATTACCATCTGCTAACCATGTGTATGTGACAAATAAAATTTGATTTGATTTTGATTTGAAGACATTACTTGTGAAGGTAGACAGGCCAGCAGCGAGCTGTTTACCCAAGAGCTTGAATCTATCCGGCATATATAACATACACCTCTGAATTATCTAGTGTTATAGAATTTTCCAATAATTACTCATTTGTGAAATCGTACACATTACATGGCAAGCTCTGTTATATTGACTGCACTCATGTATCCCAACCAAGTGTGGGCTTTACTTTAGAGAAGGTCCACGAGTTCCCGAAGCATGCTGTGTTCTATCTGGTATCATACGAAAAGAAACAGTGAAAAAGTACTACATTTTCTTCAGAAAGACAGAAATAGCTGTGCTCTGACAAATGCACAAAGAATGACTCATCTGTGTCTAAACTTCTAATTCCAAAGACAACCAAAACGATTCCATCTCCACTTACTAAAGAGGATTATAAAATATTAAGCAACGACAACAAGTGGTTCATGGACCAAATAATTAAAGGGTACAAATACATTTTGAAGTCACATGTGAAGGAACAATTTGTGTCACCTGCGTCTTTTGCAAGTCAACAATTACAGAGTCTGTTTAGTGACAGCGAAAAGGTTATGCCAAATGTGCCTGGCATGGCCCAAAACTGCTGGTGTTTTGATCATGTAATAGTGCCTGTGATCTTAAAGTCACATTGGACAGTTAGAGCCAAAGATATGCAACATATGCCAGCGGTAATACCATTACATCAAATGTAACAATTATGGATTCCTTAAGCCAGTATGAAAGAGAATTAGAGGATACACTGATTCCACTTCCACTACCTTTTTTTCTCTTGATATTCCCAAAGTGTAGCATGTCTTTGCAGAGGGACTCTTATTTTGAAAAGATACATTTCGCGATCGTGGTGGCATCATAATTTCCTGCTGCTAGGAAAACGGCAATCCCCCTTCTCTCTCGTTCAATTTAAGGGCTTTATTGGCATGGGAAACACATGTTAACATTGCCAAAGCAAGTGAAGTACATAATAAACAAAAGTGAAATAAACAATAAAAAATGAACAGAAAATATGACACTATCGCTATCCTCTCTCGGTTTTCGTCCCGGTCACACACGCTGTCTGGGTCCTAACTAGTTACCATGAACACAAAGTCATAAACCCCGCCTATTTCTACCATTTATCTTCTTAAAATCAGATTTTAAACCTAACCCTAACCTCAAACTTAAATTTAACCACACTGCTAACCTTATTCCTAACCCCTAACCTTAAATTATCAGCCAATGTAGACATTATGGCTGTGGTAACTAGTGGAAGCCGTCTGATTATGTTGCTTGCAGACACTTGCGCACACACATTTTTCCAAGCTGATGTCACCGCGCTATCCGGTTTGCAAATCCTACCTCGTTCTCCCTCACTCCATCCCTCCTTCCCCTACACAATTCCCATCTAACTCTTTTTCTACTATCTTCTCCGATGTAACAATCAGTGTGCCATCGGAAGCGCGAGATGCCAGAAAAAGCGCTAGGGAGATGGCATGGAATTCTCTAGACTGCGGAATAGGTTTGTTTATCACAGTTAAAAAAAATCAGAATTACAATTTTCTCTCAACTTTGATGCAGTTGTAGCCAAACTTGAAGGACTGCTGTTATTCACCAGCCACTTCCGCCTAATACGTGATTATCCTGGTGATGAGGTTAGCCTACTATAGGCTTTATTACAAGTAGACTCCGAAATATGACATAGATGCAGAAAGTATACAGCACAGCGAGTCAATTTCCACAACAACTAATAGGGTTGAAGGCAAGGCTCAACTTCTCCAATGTTTTGGTCACCTACAAAGAAAACCTGTGCAGATACTGTGTGTGACTGTGTGAGAGCGAAGTCTTGCATCTTGCTCATCTCAATATCTGTGGTGCTTCTCGTGGCAACGCTATTTAGCTAAGTCCACCTTTAAACTGTCATCTTGTAGCTATCCTAGACCCAGGCTATGTGGGTGGGATGTGGTGGGTTGAGTATTATGGGAGAAGCAGAGGAGTGAGATGGCAGGAACAGAGATGGAGAGAGAAGGGACAGCTGTTTTTGACTAGTGGGAACAGAGAATGGAATGCCCTCCTTTATTTAAAAGTGTAACTTTAGACGCAGACATGCCACACTTTCACAGGGGTGTTTAATGGAGGTAGAGATGTGTGTGTGTGTGTGTGTGTGTGTGTGTGTGTGTGTGTGTGTGTGTGTGTGTGTGTGTGTGTGTGTGTGTGTGTGTGTGTGTGTGTGTGTGTGTGTGTGTGTGTGTGTGTGTGTGTGTGTGTGTGTGTGTGTGTGTGTGTGTGTGTGTGTGTTGAAGAGGGCATGTCGCCATATCTGAGTATGCCCTGATCTGTTTAAAAGCAGCATTAGTACTTTAAGAACCAGAAAGTGTGAGAAATGAACAACGGGTGCATCCCAAATGGCACCCTATTCTCTGTATACAGTAGTGCACTTACGTTTGACCCTATTCCCCATGTCTTTACATCCAAACTCATTATGGTATTGAATATCATCGGATATCCTAATATGAAATGTGAATACACACCGCCGACATGTTTGATGTGAAAGGACTTGTGTGTGTGTTAGGATGGATGAAACTAGACAAGCAGAATTACTTTGCTATGCACGGATAATCTTTATTGTATTATTCAAAATGATAATTATGAAGTACAAGCTTGACTCCACAAGACCAATTACTTTATAATTACATATCGCCATGACAATAATATCGGATGTGCCATAATAAAAATAGGTAGCTATAAAAGCATAGATTGATTATTTTTATAAGTTGGAATCATTATACCAAAGTGCAAAGTTTTGTAAGAGAATGACGGTTTCTGCTGTTTGTGCTGTCGTTCTGTTACCAAACTTTGCATCTGCACTGTTCAACAACGTTATAGGCCCATGGATTTCTTCATCATATTTGACCGTTGGTTTCAAGAATAACACTTGTATATTGTTTTTGACAAATGCAAATCATCTTCCTGTTCTATATTTGCATGCATCTAACAGGAAAAGGCTGATTGGTGGTCCCTTGTTGCTGAAGCAGATACAGCACAATAGCCAAACAGCAAACAGAACAAAGAAATACAGTTGAAGTGGGAAGTTTACATACCCTTAGGTTGGAGTCATTTAAACTCGTTTGTCAACCACTCCACAAATGTATTGTTAACAAACTATAGCTTTGGCAAGTCGGTTAGGACATCTACTTTGTGCATGACACAAGTCATTTTTCCAATAATTGTTTACAGACAGATTATTTCACTTATAACTCACTGTATCAAAATTCCAGTGGGTCAGAAGTTAACATACACTAAGTTGACTGTGCCTTTAAACAGCTTGGAAAATTCCAGAAAAAGATGTCATGGCTTTAGAAGATGAAAGGCTAAATGACATCATTTGAGTCAATTGGAGGTGTATCTGTGGATGTCTTTCAAGGCCTACCTTCAAACTCAGTGCCTCTTTGCTTGATATCATTTGAAAATCAAAAGTAATTAGCCAAGATCTCAGAAATTGTTTTGTAGACCTCCACAAGTCTGGTTTAACCTTGGGAGCAATTTCCAAACGTCTGAAGGTACCACATTCATCTGTACAAACAATAGTACACAAGTATAAACACCATGGGACCACGATTAACAGCAAAGGACCTTGTGAAGATGCTGGAGGAAACAGGTTCAAAAGTATCTATATCCACAGTAAATCGAATCCTATATCAACATAACCTGAAAGGCCGCACAGCAAGGAAGAAGTCACTGCTCCAAAACTGCCATAAAAAAGCCAGACTACGGTTTGCAACTGCACATGTGGACAAATATCGTACTATTTGGAGAAATGTCCTCTGGTCTGATGAAACAAAAATAGAACTGTTTGGCCATAATGACCATCGCTATGTTCAGAGGAAAAAGGGGGACGCTTGCAAGCCAAAGAACACCATCCCAACCTTGAAGCACGGGGGTAGCAGCATCATTTTGTGGTGGTGCTTTGCTGCAGGAGGGACTGATGCACTTCACAAAATAGATGGCATCATGAGGTAGAAAAACTATGTGGATATATTGAAGCAACATCTCAAGACATCAGTCAGGAAGTTAAAGCTTGGTCGCAAATGGGTCTTCCAAATGGACAATGACCCTAAGCATACTTCCAAAGTTATGGCAAAATGGCTGAAGAACAACAAAGTCCAGGTATTGGAGTGGCCATCACAAAGCCCTGACCTCAGTCCTATAGAAAATGTGTGCGCAGAACTGAAAAAGCATGTGCGAGCAAGGAGGCCTACAAACCTGACTCAGTTACACCATCTCTGTCAGGAGGAATGGGCCAAATTTCACCCAATGTTACGAGTCCCGCCGAGGATGGTGCCTCTTCCCGTTCGGGTGGCGCTCGGCGGTCGTCGTCTCCGGTCTACTAGCTGCCACCGATCCCCTTTTCTGTTTTCCTTTTAGTTGGTCTAATTTGTTTCACCTGTTATGTGTTTAGATTAGGGGTTATTTAAACCCAGTTTGCCCGCTCCCTTTTGTGCGGGCTTGTTTTTCTGTTTCGTGTTTGTGGTGTGTATTAGTGGATTTTTGTGATTCAATTTTCTTTGGACATTACTCTTTACGCGCCCAGTGTTTAGTGTGGCGTCACCGGATTGTAGGTGATTACTGTAAGGAAATAAATTCCACTCGTTGAAGATATTCCTGCTCTCTGCACCTGACTCTTATTTCCACCACTGGAATTGTTACACCCAACTAATTGTGGGAAGCTTGTGGAAGGATTCCCGAAACATTTGTCCCAAGTTAAACAATTTAAAGGCAATGCTACCAAATACTAATTGAGTGTATGTAAACTTCTGACCCACTGGGAATGTGATGAAAGAAATAAAAGCTGAAATAAATAATTCTGTCTACTATTATTCTGACATTTCACATTCTTAATATACAGTGGTGATCCTAACTAACCTAAAACAGGAAATGTTTACTAGGATTAAATCTCAAGAATTGTGAAAAACTGAGTTTAAATGTATTTGGCTAAGGTGTATGTAAACTTCCGACTTGAACTGTATATAATATAGAAAGTATCCGTGTTTTCTCTGTGACTTTGCAATGCATAATGAGTATGTTTTTTTACAGATCTTGTTCCATACTCTTTAATTAAATAAAGTGTTAGCCAGCGTTTGAATAGCACAGTAACCCAAAAGTAATTACTATTAAGTATTATAGATAAACGCAGACTCTTTGGTGTTGGAATATTCCTGCGGAGATTTTATGTAATGTTCCCAAGATATTCTGACTGGATCCTGGATTGTGTTTTTACGTGTTTGTCACATATATTAATATTTGATCGTGTTTGTTTGACAAACAGCACGTGTCCTGCCATGTTCATGTGTACGTTTGCGTGTGTGTGTGTGTGCTAGTGTGTGTTATTCAGAAGTGTGTGTGTGTGTGCTATTCAGAAGTGTGTGTGTGTGTGTGCTAGTGTGTGCTAGTGTGTGCTATTCAGAAGTGTACGTGTGCGTGTGTGTGTGTGAGTTCATGCACATGCACAGATATGTGTGTGTGGTGTGTGTACATACTCGCGTGTGAATCCATATGTGTTTGTGAGTGTGTTTGCATGATGCAAATGTGTGTGTTTTTTAAGTGCATTTGGAGTGCTGTGTTGGCTCTCCCTGTTTGGTCTGGTTTACAGGGACTGCCATGGCCCTGGGCAAACGCTAGGAAACAAGGCCCTGTCTGTCTTTGTGTGTGTGTGTTTCTGTCTTTGTGTGTGTGTCTTTGTGTGTGTGTGTGTGTGTCTGTGTGTGTGTGTGTCTTTGTGTGTGTGTGTGTATTATGTGTGAGAGAGCATATTTGTTTTGCATAGTGCGATGGGTGTCAGTTTGTCTGTGTGTGTGTGTGTGTGTTTGTGTGTTCACACCCAGGAGAAAGTCTAATGGGGAAGTTCTCATTTCCCATCACAAGATCAACTCATTTAGGTAGAAGAAGAAGACGAACACACACACACACACACACACACACACACACACACACACACACACACACACACACACACACACACACACACACACACACACACACACACACACACACACACACACACACACACACACACACACATACACACTGCCTAGCAACTCTTCTAAAACAACCCTCCCTTAGGAGCCATGCTTATCAAGGCCATTTGAGAACACAGGAAGGGAACGAAAGGAAGAAATATTAGATACAAAGATAAAACTAAATGATTAGTAAGAGAGATAGAGGAGAGAAATATATTTTTAAATGATAAAGACAAAGATTTACTGTCGTACATACAAAAGTAGCTTTGTTATTTTGGATTTTGAGAGCTACTGTACAATACAGCCTAAACACATTTCTGCTTGTCATCTGATGGAGAGAGAGAGACAGGGAGAAGGAGAAGGACAGAGAGAGACAGGGTGAAGGAGAATAACAGAGAGAGAGACAGGGAGGAGAAGGACAGAGAGAGAGACAGGGAGATGGAGAAGGACAGAGAGAGAGCGTCTGTGTGTGTCCTCTCCCTGGCCACTGGCTGTGATGTCGCTGAAAGGAACGCTTGTTGTGGGGGGGAGTCGACAGAAAAGACAAAAAGTGAAAATGCGGAGTCATTCTGCCTCTCTCTCCTTTTAACTCTTGCTCTTTCTCTCGTTTTAAACCACTCTCTTTTTTTTCTGTCTGACACTGATCTGACAGCACTGATTAGAGTCTGGATAGTCCTGTGTGTGTGTGTGTGTGTGTGTGTGTGTGTGTGTGTGTGTGTGTGTGTGTGTGTGTGTGTGTGTGTGTGTGTGTGTGTGTGTGTGTGTGTGTGTGTGTGTGTGTGTGTGTGTGTGTGTGTGTGCGTGTGCGTCCATGTGCACGTGCGTGTGTCTAGATAACAGGCTGGCCAACACACATCGCTAAGTGCTAATTGGACGTCAATAACAAGCATGAGGAAGTAAAGAACTTTAATATTGACATGTAGTTAGTACTCAGAGATGTGTGTTCCAGTGCAGTGGCATGAAAGGCAACCCTGCTCCTGGATTGCCTTCTGAGGTACTTCCGCTTTTTGAGTTGAGCTTTTTTGCTTAAAACCCTGGGAGACCATGTTCAGTAGGTGGAATTTATCCAGCCTTTTTTCAGAGAGAATGTGTTATTCAGAATACACAGCTGGAAAACGTAGCAAAACGTTTTAACCAACTGATGGGACCCTGAGTTTCTCACAGTCATGCTTCAACACCAATTTGTGTTCTCCCCAGTGCTATGTGACAGTCGAAGAGGCCAGGTCAAAGGGCTATTCCCTTTATAGTGCAGTACTTCTGACCTGGGGCTCTCAGGGCTCTGGTAAAAAGTAGTGCAATATATAGAGAATAAGGTGCCACACAGAACCGGCCTACGACCCGAGTGGGACACTAACGACAACACTAATTAGAATCCATTACCAGAAGCTCGTTAATTATGCCCCTCCCCCGGGGGCTGTGACTGGAAGCCATGTTGTAATTACAGACCCGATTAAGCAGCTCCCAGGCCCTGGCAATTGCACTACAGAACCCCTGCTGAGTTACAGTGTTTACCTCATTAATCTGTATCCAAAATGGTTACAGTTTCAGTGTGGTGCAGGTGGAGGGAGAAGATCCAAAATGGCTGCATTCAGTGTGGCACAGGTGGAGGGAAAATATCCAAAATGGTTGCAGTTTCAGTGTGGCACAGGTGGAGGGAAAATATCCAAAATGGTTGCAGTTTCAGTGTGGTGCAGGTGGAGGGAAAATATCCAAAATGGTTACAGTTTCAGTGTGGTGCAGGTGGAGGGAGAAGATCCAAAATGGTTACAGTTTCAGTGTGGTGCAGGTGGAGGGAGAAGATCCAAAATGGTTACAGTTTCAGTGTGGTGCAGGTGGAGGGAGAAGATCCAAAATGGTTACAGTTTCAGTGTGGTGCAGGTGGAGGGAGAAGATCCAAAATGGTTACAGTTTCAGTGTGGTGCAGGTGGAGGGAAAATATCCAAAATGGTTACAGTTTCAGTGTGGTGCAGGTGGAGGGAAAATATCCAAAATGGTTGCAGTTTCAGTGTGGTGCAGGTGGAGGGAGAAGATCCAAAATGGTTACAGTTTCAGTGTGGTGCAGGTGGAGGGAGAAGATCCAAAATGGTTGCAGTTTCAGTGTGGTGCAGGTGGAGGGAGAAGATCCAAAATGGTTACAGTTTCAGTGTGGTGCAGGTGGAGGGAGAAGATCCAAAATGGTTACAGTTTCAGTGTGGTGCAGGTGGAGGGAGGAGATCCAAAATGGTTACAGTTTCAGTGTGGCACAGGGAGAAGAACAGTAATGGCTGGTTGCAAAACTAGAGCGGGTTAAATTAATGTTCTGTTTCTTTGTGATCCGTTTTATTGACATTGTAACAAATTACAAAACCAATTAAGAGGTTGTTACAGTTGGCCAACAGTATGTTTTTTGACTTTGAAATGGCTGCATCAAGTTGATTCAAGGTCATGTAGACTAAAGGAAAGCAATTGCAATTTCAAGAACTGAAGTGACTATTTGGACAAAGATGTTTTCTACAGAACATGATAACAGAGAATTAAGATAAACCAAAAGAAAGGGCCTTGGCCTCTGTATTGCTCTGTGCTTAAAGCACCATCTGCCTCAGATCTAGCTCTTTAGTGTGTGTGTGTGTGCGGAGAGAGAGAAAGAGACAGAGAGAGTGTGTAAAACACACACACACACACACTTTGAGTTTAGATTTTGACATTCTGTAAGGTTCTGCAGTTACCAAGCAGCATGTCCCTGAGTCATTAACAAACTGTCAAAGAATCCTTCCATTTTTACACTTTGTCCCAAATGGCATCCTACTCCCTATGGGCAAGGGTACTCCAGGGTGCCTTTTGGGACGCACACAGTGACTACACATTGTCATCTTCTTGTCATCCTGAAATGCCAATATGTGTCAGATATGGGTTCAAATACTATTTTAAATATTTTAAATACTTTCAGTGTTTGGTCTAGCATGCCTGGAGTGCCAGCTGAACAGGATTAGCAGTTTGGGGACTATTGTATTGGTCAATTAAACCAGGCAAGCTCAATCAAGCACATATAAAGTATTTGAAGTTTCCTAAATAGTATTTGGACCCATGTCTGATATGAGTAAAGCCAATAGAAGTATAGAATAATAGGGATTTTGATAACAATACAAAGCATACAAAATCATTTGTCTTCCTTCACACGCAATACCCTTTTCAAAATCTCTCTAAAATGTCAAAGTAATACTCCTCAGGCTGACGTGTGTGTTTGTGTGTCTTACCCACCCACTTCTCTGCCATCTCTGGTTGCCTGGACACCAGTGTAAAAGCCTGGCACAGGTTTCCCAAACCCATTTGGTGAGCTCGCAGCAGAGGGGTAAGACACACACGCACACGCACACGCACGCACACACACACACACACACACACACACACACACACACACACACACACACACACACACACACACACACACACACACACACACACACACACACACACACACACACACACACACACACACACACACACACACACACACACACTGCTTAGCAACGTTTAGACTAACATACGGACTGTGGGCGAGCTGCAGAGGGGGAGCAGGTACTAGGGCTATTACAGTCCCAGCAGGGTATGTTTGTGTGTGTGTGTGTGTTTGGTATGTTATACACTGTGTTCCTGTTAGATTTTAGAGCAGGTTATGGAGATCTAATGGTAGGAAAAGGAGAGTGTGTATGAGGGTTTAATGATCTGATGGAGCTCAGGTTCAAGCCAACATCAATATGGAAGGGACTGTTCGGAAAGGTGTGTGTGTGTGTTTGTCTCTTTCTATGTGTGTGAGCAAACAGAAGCATTTTTGAGCTTGCGTCTATGCAAATGTTTGTGTGTTTGAATATGTGTGTGAATATAGACTGAGTGCACATAACATTAAGAACACCTGCTCTTTCAGTGACATAGACTGACCAGGTAAATCCAGGTGAAAGCTTTGATCCCTTATTGATGTCACTTCTTAAATCCACTTCAATCAGTATACATTTAGGGTAGGAGACAGGTTAAAGAAGGATTTTCAAAGCTTGAGAGAATTTAGACATGCCATGTAGAGGGTGAATGGGCAAAACAAAAGATTCAAGTGCCTTTGAACAGGGTATGGTAGTAGGTGCCAGGCGCACCGGATTGAGTGTGTCAAGAACTGCAACGCTGCTGGGTTTTTCACGCTCAACAGTTTCCCTTGTGTATCAAGAATGATCCACCACCAAAAGGACATCCAGCCAACTTCAAACAACTGTGGGAAGCATTGGAGTCAACATGGGCCAGGATTACTGTGGAACTCTTTCGACACTTTCTATAGTCCATGCCCTGACACATTGAGGGTGTCCTGAGGACAAAAGGGGTGCAAATGTTTTGTACACTCAGTGTATGTGTGTGCCCATGAAAAATGTGTGTGTGTGTGCATGCATGCGTGTGTGTGTATGCACTATACACACTCCCAGTGAGTCTTTGAGTATAACTCTGAGTGTAATTACTGTGATACTTGCCAAGTCAGAGAGACAATTTACATTTGCCTTATAATGATTTTCATTTTCTCATAGATTCCAAACTGCAAAGTACCTCCCCTCACACAAAAAACACAGTTTTTCACATGTGAAATCACATGTATGTATGTATGTATGTATGTATGTAGGTATGTATGTATGTATGTATGTATGTATGTATGTATGTATGTATGTATGTATGTATGTATGTATGTATGTATGTATTTATGTATGTATGTATGTATGTATTTATGTATGTATGTATTTATTTATGTATGTATGTATGTATGTATGTATGTATGTATGTATGTATGTATGCATGCATGCATGCATGTATGTATGTATGTATGTATGTATGTATGTATGTATGTATGTATGTATGTATGTATGTATGTATGTATTTATGTATGTATGTATGTATGTATGTATGTATGTATGTATGTATGTATGTATGTATGTATGTATGTATGTATGTATGTATGTATGTATGTATGTATGTATGTATGCAGTGGCGACCCGACATTCAGGGCAGGTGCCTTTTTTGTTGTTGCCTGTTTTGCATGTTATTTTGGCATTAATGCGTGTCACATATCAGTTTGTAAATAACGTAATAAAGTTAATTAAGCCATATACAAACATGGTCTCATTTTTGCTTTTTTGAGTAAGGCAGCTCCCAAATGCAGGTGTTTCAGCCTAGCTCAGTGCTTTCTGTGGTGGTGGGACAGACAGCAGAAAATACGGAGCGTAGGGGTTGGTTATCTAGTTGCCCCGTGATTGGCTCAGTGTTCTGTCACTCATGGGGACACTACGTCGCCGCAAAATCTACGGGGAGAGCTCGAACATTCAAGCCCCTTCGGTGCTGCCATAGAGTTACATTAGAAGTGCCCATCCAAGAAGGCTCAAGGTCATTGGTCACAGATAAAATGAGATCAAATCACGTTATATGTACAGTAGCTTTGATTGGACTGATCATGTCAACATCATACTTTCTAAATATTAGCTATCAAGCTGGAAAAGCAGTCATCATTATGAATCAAGTGGACAGTCTACTTGCAAATAATTTTCAATCCTTGTCATATGAAGAGAAATTATAGATAAAATGTGTCTGTGCTCATCGGCAATTAGACTGGAGTATTTCTCCTGTCTTATCCGGTGTCCTGTGTGAATTTAAGTATGCTCTCTCTAATTCTCTCCTTTTCTCTTTCTTTCTCTCTCTCGCAGGACCTGAGCCCTATGACCATGCCTCAGGACTACCTGGCATGATGACTCCTTGCTGTCCCCAGTCCACCTGGCTGTGCTGCTGCTCCAGTTTCAACTGTTCTGCCTGCAGCTATGGAACCCTGACCTGTTCACCGGACGTGCTACCTGTCCCAGACCTGCTGTTTTCAACTCTCTAGAGACAGCAGGAGTGGTAGAGATACTCTCAAAATCGGCTATGAAAAGCCAACTGACATTTACTCCTGAGGTGCTGACCTGTTGCACCCTCAACAACTACTATGATTATTATTATTTGACCATGGTGGTCATTTATGAACATTTGAACATCTTGGCCATGTTCTGTTATGATCTCCACCCGGCACAGCTAGAAGAGGACTGGCTACCCGTCATAGCCTGGTTCCAATCTAGGTTTCTTCCTAGGTTTTGGCCTTTCCTAGCCACCGTGCTTCTACACCTGCATTGCTTGCTGTTTGGGGTTTTAGGCTGGGTTTCTGTACAGCACTTTGAGATATCAGCTGATGTAGGAAGGGTTATATAAACTAATTTGATTTGATTTTGATTTGACTTAAACATTACACAACAAGTTGGAAATCGCAAATTCAACAATGTGCTGTTTGGAAGGAATAAGTGTCTGACTGCAAGCGTCGCAAAGCAATCACTAGCCTGCTATTCAGAGGAGTGGGTGTGTGGTCCAAGTCTGGGTTTAAGGGTCTCTTTTCCAAGGTTAAAAGGATAAAAATTCAACACAATGGGCTAGGAAAGGTTGAATACATTGGCCATGCTGTCAATCCAGCATGACTTTTGCCTCGTTCAAAACCACTGGGAAATTGGAACTGGGAAATCTCAGACTTCTGTTGAGTTCAAGACAACTGGGAACTCGGAAAAAAACGAGATCCTGCTGGGAAAAACAACAACATTTTGAACGGTCATCCAACTCAGAATTCCAAGTCGAGAACTTGGGGCTCTTTCTAGAGCTCCGACCTGAAGATCACTGGTCATTTTTACATTTACATTTAAGTCATTTAGCAGACGCTCTTATCCAGAGCGACTTACAAATTGGGCGACTTACAAATTGGTCATGATTTAAACTTGTTTTTGTTCAGAGTTCCCAGTTGTCTGGAAAGCACCATAAATCAAGAGAATGACAGACTTTGATGACAAAGTTTGATGATCAAATTTGCCCACAAGAAGTACTGCCACGCCACTTCCTGTTCATGTGAGCACAGCACAACAAGGTGAGTCCATGTATTCTATGCTGCTGCATAAATGATGTAATATGCTAGGGAGGTGTGTATACTGTAGCTAAGAACATAATACTAGGTGTATGTTGTGTAGTAAGCTGTTAGTAGCCCATGTGCCTAATATTTGGTCCCTTTCCCCTCATCATTTAGCCCACTGTTCTGACTTGGTGGTGCACATGTAGCCTATAGCCTGTTTTCGAGAAATGTAATCATTGTAAACATTTTTGGTCAGTTTGCCCCATCAAGATTTACATGCTAAAATCGCCACTGTATGTATGTATGTGATTACTGAAGAGTAACCCACAACCATCGAATATACTCCCTTCCTCTCCCGAGTTCTCCTACCAAAGAGACAGACTGTATATGGTTGTCTACTGCAGTCATTGTAAATTGTGTGTGTGTGTGCTGTTTCCACCGTGATTGGAGGATCTCACTTCCCTAAACAAAGGAGACGTTTCTTTACACAGATGTGTTAGTCATATCACTAATCTTGCAAGTACACAAGGTCTACTAAGAGGAGGCTTTCATCATCTCATTTATCCCTTCAAAAAGTGATTGCATGTACTCGGTTCTTCTAAATCAAGCCTTGTGAAATGCACAGTATGATATGTACTGTACATAATGTCACCTCCCTCAGACCAGATGCATGGTGGGAACTGAGAGAGAGAGAGAGAGAGAGTGAGAGAGAGAGAGAGAGAGAGAGAGAGAGAGAGAGCGAGAGAGAGAGCGAGAGAGAGAGAGAGGGAGAGAGAGAGGCAATAAAATGTGTTTTAGAGAGACCCTTAGAAAAAACAACATGAACAAATAACGTAAAAAATGTCACATGTTAAAGGAAGAAATGAAAAATGCACATTTAATTTTTTCGCAAGTCAGACACAGGGTTACATTTTTTCACATGTTTTTCCCTAATGTGAAAAATTATTTCCCCACATGTGACTTTTTTTGTCACTTCCAGCTACATCTGGTCTCCCATCCAGGGACTGACCAGGACCGACCCTACTTAGCTTCAAAGGCAAAACAGAAATTGCAAATTATTTTGGTTTGCATTACTAAGAATTTTGTTCTCGCCATTAAGATGCAGTAATATTATCCTATTACGTATCTGTGTAGACTGGTGGAGGCTGCTGAGGGCAACAACGTTGATTCTGATGAGAGCAGTGTAAGTTCTATTTGGAAGAGGGTTGGTTATATTGTGACCAGTCCAAGTTCCAATTAAAACAATGTATGTATACTACCGTTCAAAAGTTTGGGGTCACTTAGAAATGTCCTTGTTTTTGAAAGAAAAACACATTTTTTGTCTTTTAAAATAACATCAAATTGATCAGAAATACAGTGTAGACATTGTTAATGTTGTAAATAACTATTGTAGCTGGAAATGACACATTTCTTATGGAATATCTACATAGGCGTACAGACGCCCATTATCAGCAACCATCACTCCTGTGTTCCAATGGCACGTTGTGTTAGCTAATCCAAGTTAAGGCTAATTAATCATTAGAAAAACCTTTTGCAATTATGTTAGCACAGCTGAAAACTGTTTTGCTTATTAAAGAAGCAATAAAACTGGCCTTCTTTAGACTAGTTGAGTATCTGGAGCATCAGCATTTGTGGGTTTGATTACAGGCTCAAAATGGCCAGAAACAAAGAACTTTCATCTGAGACTCATCAGTCTATTCTTGTTCTGAGAAATAAAGGCTATTCCATGCGAGAAATTGAGAAAATGGAATGGCATCAAAAACATGGAAGCCATATGTTTGATGTATTTGATACCATTGTACTGATTCTGCTGCAGCCATTACCATGAGCCCATCCTCCCCAATTAAGATGCCACCAACCTCCTGTGGTTGTAGATATGTGCAAAGCAGGTGACTGACAATCATAGTGATGGGGGTTTCAACAGGTTTGGTGCCATTACTGCTATGGCCAGGTGAGGGTGCTGTTGTCCACTGAGGTGCAATACCGTACACGCTATCTGTCGGTGGTCGTCATATCCAGGGTGGGAAGGGTGTCCTAGCACACACACACACCCCTCACGCATGCACGCACACACACATACACACACACACACATAGGCTTGGTCGACTATAATAAAAGATACACACACACTCTCTGTCTGTCTGTCTGTCTGTCTGTCTGTCTGTCTGTCTGTCTGTCTCTCTGTCTCTCTGTCTCTCTGTCTCTCTGTCTCTGTCTGTCTCTCTGTCTCTGTCTCTGTCTCTCTCTCTTTCTCTCTCTCTCTCAATTCAATTCGCTTATTTGGCATGACGTAACAATGTACATATTGCCAAAGCTTATTTTGGCAATTCAAAATCAAAATTGTCAACAGGACAACAGTAACAACAATAACCAAGGGTCAAAATAACCCTACATTCAACAATATCAATAAGCATACAGTAGAGTACATGTGCAGGTTGATTGGTCTGTCAGACACTGTCCCTCAACCTATGGCAGGCAGCAATGTAGTGCACTGCCAACCGACAGCTCTCTGCGTCCTCCCCCAACAGGACTGGTAGCCTACTCTCATCAGAGAGGTCTTTGAAACCTTGAATAAGGGTTTCAAATTTGGGGAAATGACACTCTCTAAATGTTTTATATTTTTGACATTTTGTCAGGAAATGCAGCTCCGTCTCAGGTTCTGCTGTTGTGCAGTGGTTGCACAGCCTTTCCTCTACAGGGAGCCAGGTTTTCCTGTGTCTACCCTTCTCAATGGCAAGGCTGTGCTCACTGAGCATGTACTTCAAGGTTTTTCTAAGGTTTTGATCAGTAACCATGGTCAAATATTTAGCCACGGTGTACTGTCGATTTAGGGCCAGATAGCACTGCATTTTGATTTGTTTTTGTGCTTGTGTTTCCCAATAAGCAATGCAGTTTTGTTTTGACTGTGTTGTAATTTGGTTTATTCTGATTGATTGGATGTTCTGGTCCTGAGGCTTCAGTGTGTTAGTAGAAACGGTTTGTGAACTCAGCCCCAGGACCAGCTGGATGAGGGGACTCTTTTCTTTGCTCAGCTCTTGGCATTGCAGGGCTTGGTAATGAAATGAGAGGGGGTCACTGTATTTTAGATGTTTCCAAAACTGAATTGCTCTTTTTTGAATTTTTATTATTAGTGGCTATTGGCCTAATTCTGCCCTGCATGCATTGTTTGTAGTTTTCCTCTGGACATGTAGGAGAATCTTACAGAACTCTGCATGCAGGGTTTCAATGGGGTGTTTGTCCCATTTGATGAAATCTTGTTTTGCAAGTGGACCCCACACCTCGCTGCCATAAAGTGCAATTGGCTCAAAGACATATTCAATTAGTTTTAGCCAAATTTTAATAGGTATTTCAATTAGAATTTGTTTTTTAATTTTGTTTTTTTTCTCTCTCAGTTCATTCACTGCCTCATTAAGGTGTCCAGTTGAGCTTATTTTCAAACCTAAGTAATTGTAGTGTGTACAGTACTCTATATATTTTGTACCAATTGAGAACTTTGGTCTAAATCCCGGAGATCTGGATCTTCTCTGGAAATGTGTAATTTTCTTTATTTTTGGGGTTTACTGCCAGGGCCCAGGTCTGGCAGTACTGCTCTAGCAGGTCCAGGGACTGCGGTAGGGCATGTGCTGTGGGTGACATCAGGCACAGGTCATCTGCCAAGACTAGGCATTTCGTTTTTGAATTGTGGAAACAAACTGAGGATTTTTTAGGGACTGAGGATTTTTCTAGAGTAGTGCCAAATTCCTTGATGTAAATAATGAAGAGTGCAGTGCTCCGATTGCAACCCCGCCTCTGGTTAAAGAATTATGTTAATTTCTTGCAAGTGTTGATCCTGCACGTGTTGCCAGACATTAATTATGTCATATGTTTTACCCCCTGCACCACTTTCAATAACTTTGTATAACAGTCCTGTAAGACAAATAGAATCAAATGCTTTTTTGGAAGTCGATAAAGCAAGCTTACATTTTGGTATAATTTTGGTGGACATGTTTATCTAACAGGGTGTGTAAGGTGTAAATATGATCAGTTGTGCGATGTTTTGGTATAAATCCAATTTGTCTTTTACTCAAGACATTGTGTGTAATGATTTTCGTCGTCGGATGTAGAGTAGTCATCGGACCAAAGCGCAGCGTGGTAAGTGTTCATGTTATATTTTTATTAAAACAGAACACTAAACAAAAATAAAAAAGAGATTGAATGAAAACGAAACAGTCCTGTAAGGTGCAGCAACACAAAACAGAAAACAACTACCCACAAAACACAGGTGGGAAAAGGATACCTAAGTATGGTTCTCAATCAGAGACAACGATAGACAGCTGCCTCTGATTGAGAACCACACCCGGCCAAACACATAGAAATAGAAAACAGAACAAAAACATAGAATGCCCACCCCAACTCACGCCCTGACCAACCAAAATAGAGACATAAAAAGGATCTCTAAGGTCAGGGCGTGACATTGTGCTTATTAAGGAAGTTTAGAACTCTTACATTGATAATACTATAGAAAACCTTCCCCAGGTTACTGTTCACACAAATGCCTCTGTAATTGTTAGGGTCAAATTTGTCTCCTTTCTTAAAGACTGGGGTTATGAGTGCTTGATTTCAAATGTCAGGTAAATAACCTAATGTACACTCTGGATCAAATTAAACAGTTTTAATATAGCCAATTGAAATTTTGCACTAGTGAGTTTGAGCATCTCATTTAGGATGCCATCAGGTCCGCATGCCTTTTTAAATTTGAGAACCTGAAGTTTCTTATAGAGCTCCTGGTCAGTAATTGGGGAGTCCAGTGGATTTTGATTGTCCTTTATAGCTTTTTCTAATCCATTCAACTTCTCATGAATTTGGCGTTGTTCTGCGTTTGTGTCAATTTGAACGGTGTTGTAGAGTGTTTTAAAATGGGTTGTCCATATGTCACCATTTTGTATCGCGAATTCCTCTTGTTTCGATTTATTTTGTTTTTTCCAATTTTGCCAGAAGTTGTTTGTGTTTATGGACCTAACCCTCTCTCTCTCTCTCTCTCTCTCATACACACACCACCAATAAATGTCACGTTCCTGACCTGTTTTCCTTTGTTTTGTATTCATTTTAGTTGGTCAGGGCGTGAGTTGGGTGGGTTTGTCTATGTTTGTATTTCTATGTGGGGTTTTGTGTTCGGCCTGGTATGATTCTCAATTAGAGACAGGTGTGTATTGTTTGTCTCTAATTGAGAGTCATACAAAGGCAGCCAGGGTTTCACTGGTGTTTTGTGGGTGTTTGTTCCTGTGTCAGTGTTTGGGCCACACAGGACGGTTGAAGGTTTGTTAGTTTGTTGTTTTGTAGTTTTGTAGTGTCGTGTTTGCTGTTTTCATTAAAAGTATGATTAATCACCAATCCGCATCTTGGTCCTATCCATGCTCCTCCTCGATTGAGGAGGAGAACAACATTGACAGCCTTAACAGAAACACCCACCACAACAGGACCAAGCGGATTGGAGCCGGAGGAAAGGAACTAAAGCAATGGAGAGAAGAGGAATGGAGTTGGGAACAAAAATTCAATGGAGAAGGACCCTGGGCTAAGGTTGGTGTGAATCGCCGCTCTCGGGAGGAGAAGGAGGCAGCCACAGCCCAGGAGCGCTGGTATGAGGAGGCAGCACGTATGAGAGGCTGGAAGCCCGAGAGGCTCACCCAAAAATTTCTTGGGGGGGGGCTAAAGGGGAGTGTGGCGAAGCCAGGTAGGATACCTGAGCCAACTCCCCGGGCTTGCCGTGGAGTGAGAGGGCGTCGTACTGGTCAGACACCGTGTTATGCGGTAAAGCGCACGGTGTCCCCAGTACGCGTGCTTAACCCAGTGCGGGCTATTCCACCTTGCCGCACTGGGAGGGCTAGGTTGGGCATCGAGCCGGATGCCATGAAGCCGGCCCAACGTATCTGGCCTCCAGTACGTCTCCTCGGGCCGGCGTACATGGCACCAGCCTTACAGGTGGTGTCCCCGGTTCGCCTGCATAGCCCAGTGCGGGCTATTCCACCTCGCCGCACTGGCAGGGCTACGGGGTCCATTCAACCTGGTAAGGTTGGGGAGGCTCGGTGCTCAAGAGCACGTGTCCTCCTTCACGGTCCGGTATATCCGGCGCCACCTTCCCACCCCAGCTCAGTACCACCAGTGCCTACACCACGCACCAGGCTTCCAGTGCATCTCCAGAGCCCTGTTCCTCTTCCACGTACTCTCCCTATGGTGCGTGTCTCCAGCCCGGTGCCTCCAGTTCCGGCACCACGCACCAAGCCTCCTGTGCGTCTCCAGAGCCCTGGACGCACTGTTCCTTCTCCCCGCACTCGCCCTGAGGTGCGTGCCCTCAGCCCGGTACCTCCAGTTCCGGTACCACGCACCAGGCCTAGAGTGCGCCACGAGAGTCCAGTGTGCCCTGTTCCTGTTCCCCGCACTCGCCCTGAGGTGCGTGCCCTCAGCCCGGTACCTCCAGTTCCGGTACCACGCACCAGGCCTATAGTGCGTCTCAGCCGGCCAGAGTCTGCCGTCTGCCCAGCGGTGCCTGAACGGCCCGTCTGCCCAGCTCCGTCTGAGCCATCTGTCTGCCCAGTGCCGTCTGAGCCATCTGTCTGCCCAGCGCCGTCTGAGCCATCTGTCTGCCCAGCGCCGTCTGAGCCATCTGTCTGCCCAGCGCCGTCTGAGCCATCTGTCTGCCCAGCGCCATCTGAGTCATCCGTCTGCCACGAGCCATTAGAGCCGCCCGTCTGTCCCGAGCCAGTAGAGCCGTCCGTCAGTCAGGAGCCGCTAGAGCCGTCCGTCAGTCAGGAGCTGCCAGAGACGCCCGCCAGTCAGGAGCTGCCAGAGACGCCCGCCAGTCAGGAGCTGCCAGAGACGCCCGCCAGTCAGGAGCTGCCAGAGATGCCCGCCAGTCAGGAGCTGCCAGAGACGCCCGCCAGTCAGGAGCTGCCAGAGACGTCCGACAGTCCGGAGCTGCCCTACAGTCCGGAGCTGCCCTACAGTCCGGAGCTGCCCCTTCATTTAGGTGGGGTTAGTGGGAGGGTGGTCATTGGGAGGGGGATAAAGAAGCGGGGATTGATTATGGTGGGGTGGGGACCTCGTCCACCGCCAGAGCCGCCACCGTGGACAGACGCCCACCCAGACCCTCCCCTAGACTTTGTGCTGGTGCGCCCGGAGTTCGCACCTTAAGGGGGGGGTTCTGTCACGTTCCTGACCTGTTTTCCTTTGTTTTGTATTCATTTTAGTTGGTCAGGGCGTGAGTTGGGTGGGTTTGTCTATGTTTGTATTTCTATGTGGGGTTTTGTGTTCGGCCTGGTATGATTCTCAATTAGAGACAGGTGTGCATTGTTTGTCTCTAATTGAGAGTCATACAAAGGCAGCCAGGGTTTCACTGGTGTTTTGTGGGTGTTTGTTTCCTGTGTTAGTGTTTGGGCCACACAGGACTGTTTGAGGTTAGTCACGTTTGTTGTTTTGTATTTTGTAGTGTTTTCTTGTGTTTTTACATTAAACATGTACAATTACCAATCCGCATCTTGGTCCGATCCATGCTCCTCCTCGTCTGAGGAGGAGAACAACATTGACTGCCTTAACAATAAAACAGATGTTCCTCCAACCTTGCTATAGTTACCTACCCCATACCTACAGTACCGTCTTCCTGCACCCTCTCCCTCTGGGCCTGGGATCTAAAAAGGCCATGAGCCAGCAGGAGAGTTCAGGAGAGGTCAAGAGAGGTCAGGTTACACCATTATTAATAACTATCCTCTCCTGTTTCACTTTGTAAACTAATATCTGACATGCTCTCTCCCTCTTTAGCTCTCCTTCTTTCTCACATTTCCGCTTTATCATCCCAGCTCTAGTGTGTCAATACCTCTCTCTCTCTCTCTCTGTCTCTGTCTCTGTCTCTCTCTCTCTCTCTCT